>NW_026939021.1:0-8703 GCF_032062105.1 Saccostrea cuccullata | reverse complement strand
TATATGGGCATCGTTATTGAGAAATCAGATGTTTCTGAACCTACCACTGATGTTTAAATGAACCATGTGTGATCTGCGCCCATTTTGTATTGTTTCATAGAACGTTTGAACTTTTTTTATTTATTATCTCCATATATCATTTCTTTTCTTTCGACCAAAAATTACGATTGTGCATACATGTATCTCAACAACAATTATAGCAATGATAAAGTAACGACACACCCGAAAAAAAAAAAAGATTGAGAGGAAATGGTATTTTCAGGAATTATATAATTTATTGCCAGTGAATGCACATTTTGAAATCCAAATTCTGTTTCTACAGAAATATGCAAACACATATTTTGAAAAATAATTGTAGTTTTACTGAAATTAATATTTCAATAATTTTCTTTGTAGTACTAAGCTGTTCCTATTTTGGCACTAAAAACGTTACAACTTATATGCAATTAAGTAATTTAAGAACAAAACACCCAGAATACTTTTTTGATTGAGAATGTTGTCCCTAGAATACTTTCTACATATCTTTTAATTTAGTAAGTTTGAGCATAGTATGAGTGAGGTTACGGCTTCTTAAAGTTTGCCTAATAATATTTAATTGGGCTTGATTCAGTCCTGTTCTAAAGAAGTAAAAGGTACAGATTTAGTTTGAGGAACCTTCTTGTGCTTTCTGAGTTATGACATGCTTTAGCACGTAAATCGTTTTAAGGGGAATACTAAACAAGAAAAAAACATATTATTATTAAAATCTTTAGGTATCCTCCGATAAATACGAAAGTATGTTTCTAAATTGCAGCCATTATATTTATTTTAAATGTTTTAGATAACTTAAATCCCAAATAGAAACTTAATCTAAAGCAATTCTGGAGGAGGTTTAGGGTAGAAAACGATGAATGAACATACAAAATATCCTGCTTTAAAAGATGAAGTGGAAGTCCTGATATTACTCAAATCGAAAAAAGTTCTATGAAATCTAAGGTTATAAAATGCATAGATGCATTTTAGTTATTATAAAAGTAGGCGAGGACAACTTAGTTGTACAAAGTACATCAATCATAAATATAAAAAAAAAATTGCAAGTTTATCATATTTTTATTGTATTAAAATTTACCCTACCATTTTATTTTTTGAATCACTGTGAACATGTAATATGAAGAATGTGTTCTGATTAAGAAGAACACTTGTTCCATTCTCAATAAGTCTTATCTGAAAATAACTAATGGTTGGTGAGAAAACAACCCCCAGCTATCTGCAAACGTCAAAAAAAAGACTTAAGTCTGAATTACATGTAAATAGAATGATCAAATAAAATGACCCTAGAAAAATATTTGATAGATATTTGGAAGTAATATCTACCGGTATATGATTTTACTGCATGGAAACGATGCATATTTCTTTATCAATCATCTCATTTCAAAGTACTGGAGTATTTAAAAGTATGAATGTCCTTCTAACATTAAAATGAAATTCTTCAACAAACATCTTTTCAGAGACTTATAAAAGGTTAAAAAAGAGTGTACTTCATATCTTTGAATTACCAAATGTTAAACAAAAAACCGCCCAGGGTATAACTACATTTTTGGTGTTGTCGTGTAAACAAAGGTTATAACTAATACTAGTGAGCAAAATATTCATTAAATCATATTTAAACATTGTTGTTTCATACAGGTTAATCAATTTATTATTATTATTATTGTATATTGACAATCAAGGTCAATGGATTAGTTCACCTGTTGCAATGTTCACCTATTTTCTATTATCTGTAGCGACATCTTCTACCGAGGTAATTTCCTCAAGTATTAAGAGTAACTTAAGAAGCGGCAGATCCTACGGAGTGGCTGATAGATTTTTTGATTTGATGTTAACCTTGGTCGACCTAAGTACTATGAATTATCCACGGTTTTAATAAAGCCACCTTTTTATGAATGAAATGAGACCGAAATTCCCAGGTCAGCTCTGAATAGGCAGGTGAAGATTTTGAAGTTTCTAGTATCCCCGCCTATGACGTCACAAGCGAGGGTACTCGCCTGTGAAGACAAATATAATCTCCTTTGCTTGATATCCGTACTTCATTCATAATTTTTTTCGTTAACTTTCTCATAACCTTTATATCAATTCATTCATAAAACCAGTGAATAAAGCTCCTCCCCTTTTGAATCCGACCAATCAGAGGTAACGGAATAAAGCCTAAACGTAACTGGTTTTCATAAATATACTGGGTAACTATGTTTTCTAACAAGTGAAGAATCTAAATTTCCGATTTACGAAGCTGTTGGAAATTTTGAAATAGAAAATTCCAATGAAATCTAATATTTTTGACATCGAATATGCAAGTTCTTTTGCTATGCAGGTAAGTCACTTTGCACTGAATTTTCTTTTATTTCATTTTTTTTATTTAAATTGAATAAGTAAATTTTCCATACTTCTCACAAGGAGAACATTTAGAAGAGTTACTAAAAGGCGCTAAATAATGATCAAAATATTGCAGGTTGCATATGACATGGAAAATGTAAAAAAATCTAAAGAAAAGCATGCACAATGTCCACATTGCAAATACAGTACAGATCGAAAGAACAATCTTAAACGACATATTATAACGATGCATCAGGATTCGTCCAAGATTTTAGAATGCTGTGATGTTGTCTTCCAATCGAAAGCCCTGCTGCGTGAGCATGTCCTCTTAAACCACAGATCAGGATACGTATGTAAAATCTGCAGAAGGAACTTTTGCCGGAAAGCTTTGCTTCGACGACATTTATCTGTCCATAATGGACAGAAGGACTTCCGTTGCTCTTTGTGTTCCTACGCAACTAGTCATAAAAGTAATTTAGAGAGGCACCAAAAAATTCACAAGAGACCAGGTGAAATCCCCGATGCCGCAGTGAAAACAGAATTTTCTGATTTGGAAATGAATGATTCGTTCCAAAAATTGTATCCTCAAAATAACTCCAAACAACAAAAACAAAATCCTTTAGCAAGAAAAATGCACACCAAAATCGTAGCAAAATACCAATCCTTTTTCCATCGATGTGAAAACTTTCTTGAAGAAAACCAACAAAATGAAACAAAATCAAATATAATCGAAACTTTTCAGGATAACAGCATGAATCAAGTGAGAAAAGAAACCATGGAATGTCAGGAGAACTCGAGAGAGCATAACAGTATTACCCATACAACGTCAGTTAAAAGGTTGTCATGCCGGCCATATAAGTGTAGTTTATGCAATAGTGTATTTACTAGTCAGCACCAAGAACAGGTGCATAGCTGTGTTCACAAAAAACACGATTTACCTAATGTCCCTATCATGTGCATGATTCATAAAGGTATTGCGCCTGAAAATAAGTATAATTTTAAGCCTTAGAAATGTTTTTTGTTTTTGTTTTTTGTTTTTGCTTTTTTTGTTATCTACATGAACGATTAAATATTTTTATTACTTCTCAGGGATTTTCTTTTTCTATGTGGGGTTACGAGGAGTCACGGTATTCAAATGCACACTCGTTTGTAAAAACTGAGCAAAAAAAAAAAAGAATTGCTTTTCAATCTACCTCTTTCTGGATGCAGATGGTTTTCTGGTCAAAGAAAAGTCCTTCAACATTTGTGTTTAGAATATTTTAATGGATTTAAAATTATTTTATTGAAATCAATTGAATTTCACAAACATTTTATTGATATCAACTGAATTTCTTCAATTTAAAAATTTTTCGGTCAAAATTTGAAACTATATTTATGAAGATAGCAAACAATTATCATACCCTAACGATCATTTGAACAATAAAAACAGATCTCTAAGACGTCAGAGGTGGGATCAGGTGCCATGTAGGAGTAAGCATCTCCCGCAGTCACATCTGCTATGTGGTCCTTGTCATGACGGGAAAACAAACGTAAATGTGTAAATCATGGCCGAACAATGAAAATGAAAATGTCAGTCAGAATTCGCCTAAATAATTTATTGTATATGTTGATGACAAACAGAACTGGCAAATGATGACTTTAACGAAACTGTCCATATTTTTTCATCAAAATGTTTATCAGTAGCTTGCCTCTTTTAAGAAATTTTTCGTTGACAGAGCATTCTTTTAATCAACTATGAGGCATAAACTCCGTATGCATAAATTTTTACGTGTATCTTAATACGAAATTAAGGGGAATTGATGGTTGAAAATGAATTTTTTTGAATAAAATATCCATGAACGAATGTGTCAGACTCAGTGATATCTTTTATTTCAAGCTCACCAGGGTTAATCAAATCGACATATTAATGAAAGTTACTATTGTAAATTGATCATTATTCGTGATAATATCAAAATGTCAAAAAATAGACATATTGTCGAAGACGTGGTCTCCAAAAACAACACAGATAATGACAATTAAAACCTCAAGCATATTTTTGATACCAACTTAGAAACAAGTACTTATGTGTACAAAAAGACTTAAACATATACAATAATCCTTGGAAATACCAATGACAAGGTAAGGAAATTTATACACTGAATTGACGATGGATTTTCCTTTTTTTATTGAAAGGACGCAGTAGTCATAGATTTCAGAGAGTCTGGACTTTTTAAAAAGAAGGCTTAAATAACTTATAACGGAAATACTTGTGTAATATACCTATTTCGAGTGTTGAAAAGCCATTTGTTTTCATATATGCGCACAACTAATTCTTTTCTTTTGCGTAGTATACAGTAAGCTAAACGATTCAAATTTTCAATTTGTGTACAAAATGTAGTAAAAGTTTGATAATTTTTATATATTCTTCTTTGAAAATTTATTCGACTGTTATTTTTTTGATAAAACTGAAATAAATTGGAGAGGGTGCAAACTTTAGTATTATTTTTTTGCTTCTCCTCACCGAAATTTAAACTGCGTTAATTAACTCAAAATGGCGATCAAAAGTAACTTATTAATATTTAAACTCTATTCAATAAATTACAGCCCTTTTTTATTTGATATATAGTTGTATATAGATTTTTTCTTCATTTCATCAGAAAGGGGTTATTAATGTTTAAAAAGTTCCAAACTGAAACATTCATTTATATTACGTTATTTATCAAAATTATTAAATCACTTTCTACTTCAAGACATCAATATATTGAGATTTGGCGAGAGAGCATAAATGTGTAATTAATGAAATTAGCTTATGCACTTACAATATTTGTATTTGATTTATTTGGATTTTCCGTTATTTTGGTATCATGTCAAGGAGAACATGGCGAATGTGACCGGACAGCAGGGGATGCTCACTCCTCCATGACACCTGATCCCACCTCTGATGTTTTAGAGGTCCGTGTTTGCTCTGCTCCATTTTGTATTGTTTTATGGACTTTGATATTGAATACTGTTGTTTTCTCAAAATCTTTATGCATTTGATAAATGTTGTGAGCAATTAGCTGAGGAAGGGGTGCAATGTTTCTTTTGATTTCTATGGGAACTCCCATATTACGGATCAAAAAGTAAAATGTCGGCTGAATAAAAATCGGAAAGTTTCATCAAATTTCATTCAGTGGTATGCAGAGTAGTCCCGTTAATTCCCCAGGACACCGATGCATTTTAAAGTTACAAGTCTCTGATATTCAAGACATGTACTCTTTATTTTGACCCGTATAGATTTGTTGTCTTTTAGGGTAGCTTGCAGAAAATTCTCAAACTTTATCATCTGGAATCACATTGTGTGCATATTTTGGTGAGAAAAGCTGTATGATCATGCAATTTAAGAGCGCCTGCATATTCCTTGTGATTCCTATCACGTACAAGCTTTCGTACCAATAGGCCTAAGTAATTCTTGACTTCGATCTAGTCAATACTTTTCTTGAACAAAATTTTCTTGAACAAAAAATGTAGAAGGAATTGATCCACACTTCTTTGTTACATAGAAAGGTTGTAAAAATAATTTGGTCAATTGAACTCAAACATTTTCTTCTTTCAGATTTTGTAAATTTTAAAATTTTTAAATTTATATACACTGTTCAATACAATATTATCAGTTCACAACATGAAATATTTGAGAATGCAGTTGAATTTTTGACTGAGAATAACAAAATGCAAATGTAGGGACACAGAATCATGCAGAGCTGGACAATCAACAAAATTTATGGTTTACGTATATTATACTGATAATTCTTAATGAATGTTAATATTTAGATATTATAATATGTTCAGATTTATATGATGTAACAATTACTAGCCCTCTAATTGGTCGTGGTCCATCATTTGAAAAATCATACTTAGTTATGTTGCAATAGACCTTCCACATGAACATAACCATTATTTTTTACTATATCAATTTAGCATCAATTACTATTTTTTAATATATTTCGTATATTAGGAAATTCGAGTGAATATGATGTCATTTGAATTGCCAATTTGAGCTAATTAACACATTTCGAATTTAAACGACCAAATTTTCTGAACTAAAGTGATCATATTAGTGTTCTTTTGGCATTTTACATAGTTGTACCACGCTCGGTAAGATATTCACAAATCCTTTCTCCTATGTAAACGACATTAAGAAATAATTTGAAAAAAAAAATACAAATCTGCAGTGTATGGATATTTGCAAATATAAAATCCTGAACAAAGAAGAATATATAAACAATAGACAAATAAATCTGAGAAAATTCGAATTAAGTGTAGAAATGACTAAATTTTCTGAGTTACACTAATAATGTTGGCATTCTATTATCCTTTTCATAGTTTTATTACACTCAGTTAGATATTCACGCATTACTTCTCCATTTTGAACGACATTAAGAGAAAATTAGAAAAATTGGATGTCTGCCATTTTGAATCGCCATTTTGACTTATTTAACGCCATTTTCATGAAGGCCAGCATATTTTTTCGCATTCACTCGAAATAGGTTAAAAACTATGCTGGACCAAATAATAATTATTTGCTGTTAGAAGTATTTTTTTTATAAATCGGACCAGACTATCCATTGCATCTGATCCCACATCTATGTTTCGTAGGTCCTGTTTGCTCCGCCCTTATTTTGTATAGATTTATGGACTTTTGAGCTTGAATACTGTTTGTTATCTCCAGAAATTTAGAGCTTGAATGAGTGTTCTTTGATACATTTTTGTATTTCATTTGCTGTATAAAATCGACCCCTTTATTTCATTTACAGTTAAACCAAGAGTTTTGTACACGTATAAAAAATTTTACATTTCGTGGTGGCACGGACATGAATTGACGGGTCTCTTTTTTTTAATCGAGAACAACGAATACTAAACTTTAAGAAAATTAGGGATTTCTCTTAGTAGTTTCCTTTAATCTGATGATCAATTCTCCCGTTGAATTTGTATTTTTTTTTAAATTTAGTAAATTATAACTTTATTCAGAATGAAATTTATAATCAACAATTGGTATGAAATATGGACAATTTTCCCCTCTTTCATCTGACACTCCCTGCATATTTCATCCATAAATTTACTTTTTCTATATTTTATTTTCAAATTTTTTTAGTAAAGTTTCCTTCTCTCTCATGATTTAATTGTAAATGAAATCGAGGGGTCGATTTTATACAGTACATGAAATACCAAAGAACACTCATTCAAATTTAAATATTCATGAAGTGCAGTTGACTCCATTAATATTAGAGATGCAAGTTTCTATTTTCCACATGACTGCCACGTGTCAATTGCATTTCTCTAACATTTTTAATAGGTATCGATACAATAAAATTGATTGTGTTTGACCCATCACACTTACATCCCATATGCTTCGACCTTATCCAAACACGGAAAATAGCGTATAGACATGTGCTCGAAAACGTCTACTCAAAGAGGTGCACAAGGTAGTTTGTGGGCTGACAATTTAAAAGAGCTTGTGGAACAAAATTCCTGATTATTTATTATTCATGAGTAGGACACGATCCAATGCATCAAAGCGTGTCCCTAAAATTCATTGCCGTTTGTCTTCTAATTATTTCGTCATTAAAATGTCAATTGTCAGAGAGGATTTTCTAATAGTTCGGTTTCTTCTCATTCTTTTTATTTCTTATAGGTATTTAAACACCCCAGGAACTGCGTTTTGTCATCAATTATTCAATTATTGTTTTTGGTGCTTTAGAAAGAGTGAATTAGAGGCCGAGGTTATACTTCGTGAATTTGATGAGAAAGTAAATTATTTATACAATAGAAAACATAAAAGTATAAGCACATAAAGTCTAGGGCATCTATATTTATGGAAAATAGAGTACTTTCATAGGTATTGAAAAGGTTTCAAAGAGCACTATAAAAGATTCACCTCCTCTTCTTGTAGCTCATGAAAATACATTTAATTGCACCCAAATGCAAGGTCGACAAAATTTTCTGTGAAGTTTAAAGTAGTTTTCTTATTATTAAGTATCTCGACGAAGTTAATATTTCATTATTTTTGTGTATATGCAGCTTGTATGAAGAATCTCAATTGATGAAATCATTTATCTTTATCTTTAAACCTTGTTCATTTTCTTTATATGCACGTTGTACAAAGAATACCAATGACCTTAAACGACCTTGATATTGAGTTTAATTAATAGCCATTCTCTGTAACCACTTAAACTTCGTTGCCACGCATGGTCACCGATTTTGATGAAACTTCACCCATGCTTAGTACTTGACACCAGAAACAAATATCAAACAAAATTTCGTTGCTATGGGTCTCGGTTGCTATGGCAACAGCCGGAAAAGTTTGAAAAATCGAGATTTTCAGCCACTTTAAATCTT
>NW_026939020.1:0-8900 GCF_032062105.1 Saccostrea cuccullata | reverse complement strand
GGTTATTGACTTATTTATCGCTTCATATTCTTCAAAAAGTGATTTGGGATATACGGCATCGGATTCAATACAGTCGGTAAGAATTAATTTCTTAATTTATTGTCTCCTTGATTAAATTTTATTTCCCTACAATAAAAATGTTTAAATTTCACTTCCAAGATACTTAGATTGTATTTATTTTAAAAAAAAAAAATGAAATTTTGGGGCGGAGAAAAAATACTACCAGGTTCGTTTTGAGAAGACTTTTTTTTACCGTAAATTTAAAAGAATGATACATAATCGTTCTAAAATGTTTTCATGATAATAGCTGTTCATATGTGAGAATGATTAGGTAAATAGCGATGGTGAAAATTACGCTCTCAATTCAGATGTCATACAAAATTTTATTACGAAGTGATATTGTGAATGGGTAATAAATTTGGTAAAATGTTTAAAGTCTCAACATAAATTCAATTTTAAAATTTTTTTCTCTTTTTTTATAATTTTAAAAAATTTCCCCAAAAAGTTTAATTATCTCTGTAATTGATCTAACTTGAAACATTAACTTGAAAGTAAATATCTCTTTTTTTACAAATAAAATTAAAAAAATCTAACAAATACGATCTCTTCAGTAACAGAGGAAATGGGGAAAACTGGGGATTCAGGTAACTGTTACCTGATCGACTCTTATTTATGATAAAAATCATCAATTCAGACTTTTTTAAATTATTGGTAAGATGTTTTTTACAATGTGGTTGCTCATTGCTGTTGAACATGCTTTTATTCGTACACGATAGACATGAAAGATAGAGGAAATTCGAACAACTGAAATCCGTACTGACAAAAACACTTCTTAAATCAGTAAAAGTAGTTCTTAAATGACCAACTTAGTCACTGCTAACAAATTATCAATCACAGACATGTTTTAATAAGATTAAAACTGTTTAATTTGTATTCTGTATCTACTTGTACAGGTTGGCTGAAGCTCGAATTTGTCAACTTTGATTTGGGAATTAAAAACATTTGCACAAAAAATAAAATTCTAATAAATACTTTTTAGAAACATTTATTATTAATCATTTCTGCCAACTTACATTATTTCAAGGAAACCCAATTTTTTGAAAAACACTTTTTTGTAAACCCTCTTTTACCGTTTTTTTGATATAACTGCGACGTGGACTCGTTTTTTTGGAGTCTTTTCGGGACTGAAATTTTCATTCCGTTAACGCCGTTTTTGGAGTTCGTCAGACTGATTACAGCATCGGATGACGGATGACCTTTGATTCATTAAATTTTAAACCCAAACCAGTTGCATTTTAGAATTTTAAAATTTATACCAAAATTTTACACCACTGTATAGGTCAGGTCAACTTCATGAAATAAAATCCAAATAAAACACAAAATAATTCCTACTGACATACATGCAAAGTGTGACACCACAATAGTACTGCATGTGCAGTTAATCTAAACATGATAATGGTAAAACTAGTACTTGAGTTGGGTACTGACGCAAGACCAATGTGATGCAGGTCTTCAGATACATGTATAGTTCAAGAACAAATTTAAAATTATCATTTACAAAAAAATGTTTTATCTTAACTTTGCCATCTAGGCCTTTTCCAAAAACAGGCAAATAGGGTGTGTTTGTGTGTGTGTGTGTTGATGGGGGAGGGTTGGGGGTTGACTAAATTGATTGGTACATGGCATATCTTTCAAGGGGTTTCTGCCTAGTCAAATATAAAAAAGTTTGTATATTTTGAAAAAAAAATCATCAAAAACGCTTTACGCTAATTTGAATAATATCATTTGTAGTTATCATATGAGAAAATAGATTTAAAAAGTTCCAATTATGGGCCAAAAATTTATTCCCCCCTTTATCAAATAATTAACATCATTAATTAAATTCTGTTGTTTAATTTCAGACTGGTAATGAATTAAAAAAATGAAATACCTATAAGATCGAGGCCCATGGGTCACATTACCTGAGCATATTATGCTCAATTTGATGAATACATGTATTATGTAAATTATTGAATTATATTGACCTTTTCCTTGATAAAGCCCAATTTGAAAGGGGCATTGAGGAAAAAACCAGGGGGGATTACTGCTTTACAGATCTTTTTATATAGAAATGGGAAAAACCCAAAAAACGCAAAGAAATCTGGACCCCTTTTAAACTTTAGGAAACTTTATATCAGGTGAATCAAAATAAGTTGTCTATTAGAAGAGCAGCATTAGAAAACCTCTCTTTTTCTTTACTCCAAAGAACATCAGGAAAAGTAGATGTTGACAGTAAAAGAGGTCCAACGCCTGTTTTTAAAGAACCCGGGGGAGGAAGCTTTTGCAAATTATTTGTCAGAAATGCCACAGAGAGGAAGGGGGTTGCGTCCAACAGATTTTTAAACTTCATTGAAGAAATCATGGAAAAGGACAAGAGGAAAAATCCTTTTAAAAGACACAGGCCTAGTTGGTATTGGTATTATAGTTTTTTAAAGGTGAAACAGTCACAAAATTTAAAAAAAAGAACTGAAACACCTCTGGAAATCTTTAAAGCCAAGGTGACTGTGAAAGAGATTGATGACTGGTTTGATACATGCATGTAAATATATATAAAATTTTTTTCTGACAATCATCTCCTGGATAAACCTGAAAGAGTATATAATGCAGATGAAACTGGATTAACAATGGGATCCAAATCTGGTCAGGTGATAGGTCCAGACAAAAATTAAGGTAAATGCGGCTCCAGTTCCACATATATCAGGGGGAGGAGCAAAGGAGAGTTATTGTGATGTACTGTACAAATGCTAAGGGCAGAAAAATTCCTTTTTTTGTGTTTTCTAAGCCCAAACTAGCTTCCTATGACTTATTGGCTTGTTCACACAGACAAGCTCATGCAGAATTCACAGAGAAGGGTTGGATGGATGCAGAAATTTCAGAAAATTTATAAAACATCTTCATGGAATCCTTTTCTATGGCCAAATAAAGATCTTGGAATAGGGATCTACAGATTAGTAAGAAATACATCTCACTTGATGCAGCCATTGGATGTGGGAGTTTAAGGGCCCTTGAAAAAAGCTGGTAAAACACCTAAGAGCACATATCAAACAACATCCTGAAGATATGATACGCAAACAAACCTTTGTCAGACACTTGCAAGTGGCATTTCAATTTCTACAAACCATTAACAGTGCAAAAAAGTTTTGCTTCTTCAATAAAAATGGAACTCGAAATTTTTACTTACCTCGTCATTGGTCATTTGCAAAATTATTTTGTTAAAACAGATTTGATTGCACACATAAGTACTCTGAAGTTGACATAAGAAGATCTTAGTTTCTGATTGACAATATCTATGTGGTTTTTGGAGACCAGGTATGCCAACAATCTATTGGAATTCCCATGGGTACAAATTGCGCTCCGTTTTGCAACTTATTTTTATATTCATATGAAGCAGCATTTATGCGAAATCTTATGGGGAAAAAAAGAAAACACTTGCTGTCGCCTTCAACTCAACGTTTAGATAAATCGACGACTTATTGTCAATTAACAATGGTAATTTCCATACTTATGTCGATACGATATATACCGGTGAGCTTTTGATAAAAAGATACCACAGAGTCTGACACTTCTGTTTAGAATACTTGGATATTTTACTTAAAAAGACGCCAATGGTAATCTAAAAACCAAACTATATGATAAACGTGATGACTTTAACTTTTCTATTGTCAACTTCCCTTACTTATGCAGCAATATACCTTCATCACCTGCATAAAATATATATATCTCATTATTATCCAATAGCAGCTCTACGTATGAACAATTTCTGAAAGAGGTAAATTATTGACAAGCAAGTTGATAAACAAGAATATCACATCCGTTTAAAGCATCATTTCGTAACTTGAATAAAGACCTTGTAGCGAATACAATTTATCATTGAGTCAAAGGGACGCGTTTTTTATAAATTGTTTGTCCATTATTTATACACGAATTGACGACGGATGTTTTCCGTTGTTTCCTGATCATGACAAGGAGCACACGGGGGTGTGACCGGGGGCGGGGATGCTCACTCCTCCATGGCACCTGATCCCACCTCTGTTGTTTGGGGGCCGTGTTTCTCTGCTCTTATTTTGTATTGTTTTATGGACTTTGAGATTGAATACTGTTCGTTATCTCCATATCCTCTTCTGGTGTTTTAATAAGCAAACTAAGATTTCAGACTGTAGACTAAAGCCTGTCCTTACATATGAAGAAAAATTAGAAGAAAAGTCATCATCTTCCATTGGAATTCCTACGATTCCTTATGCAGTGCAACCCACATCATCATCCATCCCATCTACATCTAGCACAGAACTAACCATTCTGTATACTGAAGTAAATTCAGGCTTGGATTTTGCCCAAACAGTTTTTGCACTGGGTAGTGACGATTTGATAGAAAATTTAAAGGAAAGTGAATAAACTATCCAAGGGTTCTTCAAAGTCAAATAAGAGGGTGCTGAGATTTCCTTTACTGCAAACCCAATTCCATCATCTGCTTCAACATTTTTTTGCATCTGAAGTATGTTTTGTTGCCATGCTGATGAGTCTGCAGCGGGAATCTGGATACAGTGTGAAAAATTAGCGTTGGGAACACATTGCCTGCACTCCAGATGACCATCCATAAATAGAGATGCAATATCTCAGGAATCTGTCATATTCATAAGTCAAAGAGTAAGTTACAAGGGAAAAAATCCGCCGTCATCAAAATAAGTGAAACTTCCTGACATTATACTGAAGATTTGTTTGTTGTAAAACATTTTCTTTTTTAAGAATATCTTTTCTGGTTTTCTTTTTACAGCCGTTTCAATTTAGCATTGTTTTCTTAATCAATGCTGTCACGTCATCACGTTGACGTTATATGGTTCAACACCGTGATTGAGTTTTGTATGAAAATAACACATATACGTTTAGGGAATAAAAATCACCAATATAGGCCTCTCTTCAAAATTTTAAAATTTTAGGAAATTTTTTATAAATTTTTTAAGAAGTTCTGAAAAATGGATTTTTTTTTAATTTATGTGTAATTCAAAAAAAGGGGAACTATTTGTTATATATTTATAAATAATGGTTGAGTGGAAAACCGTGGAACAGTGGGCCCAAAAATTTTAAATGAAAATAAGGGAAATTAAGTTAAACCCAACACAAAGTGTAAATCTATCATATCTGAGTAAAACTGAATTTTTGTAGTAAAATATATACTTTGGTAGCCATGGGGAAAGGATTTATATATCCTTATATGTGTTATTTTATGGTCCTACAGCATAAATACTTAAAAAAAATAAATTTTTAAAGAAATAGACAAGTGTTCTTTAATAACGAAAGCATGAAGAAAAAAAAATGCTTAATTTAAAAAATGAATATGTTTGTAGTTAAATCATCATTTATTATATTGTCATTTAAAGATTTCGCTGCACTTCCTTAATTTATGGCATTTCCTGAACATTTGAAATGTACACAGATTTTACATGTAATGCACGAAAAATAGTGACAATATTGAAGGCTACATATGTATCTTAGGCACACAGAGCAGTATATATATTTAGGAAAAAACCACAATAGTAGATTTTTAAAACAAAATTGATGCAAAGCAGGCATGTAGCATCGTTTTTGAAAGTGGGGGGGGGGGGGGCGGGGCGGCTAGAGCATTTTTTTTTCACTTACCTGTAAAAGATGACAAGAAAAAAAAAAAAAAAAAAATTCCCCATTTGTAGGGGGGGGGGGGGAAACTTTTTTCAATGTCAACTTTCTTTCACTACCAATTGTTTTGCAAACAATACTACATTTCCCTGATATCATTTTACTATGGTTAAAAGGGGGGGGGGGGCTCCAACCTTTCAATAAACATTTTCAATAGTATAGGAAATGTTGGGAAAAAGTGCCCCCCCCCCCTTTTTTGTTGATACGTGCCTGCAAAGCATCAAATCGGCCAAAAATTAGCTTTTTCGTTCAAAAAAAAAAAAGAACAAAACGAAAACACAAGATTTCCAAAGTATTAAATTTATAAAAGTTTAAAAACAAGATAACCACCATCTTCGCTAGCTGAGGGCTTGAGAAGATGGATAAACCGGAAATGGCACGTAAACCAATTATTTAATGAAAATTACTTAATTGAAATAAATCCACCAATGAATGATAAAAACATTGTATAATCAAAGTGAAAAATTTTATCAAATTTCTCTCACTCAGTACCACTTTTTATTTTAAAAATCTACACTTCCCCTTCTTTGAATACACTGCAACATGTCGGTTAAAATGGGGGGAGGGGTCCCCTTTTTTTTAAAAAAGGTTTTTATTTACAGTTTATATAACTATAATTTTTCCAAACTGAATAAAATCAATATTTATATTTGTTGAAAAATAAAGGATTACAGATAACCGCGAATTAGCATGACTTGCTTTCGACAGCATAATAACATAATAATAAGAGTAGAAAAAATATAATTGCGTAAATTTAAACTCCAGCATATAGAAAAAAAAATGTTAATCAACACATTACCTTACCATACTCCCCCTCCCCCCGGGTACCATGTTGAATGAATCAGAGAAAACGCCCTATCATTTTATATTTTTTAGTTATTTCAAGAAAACAAAAATGACAGACAGGTAAAATTACCAGTTCAAACCGTTTATATAATTTAAAATTTGGGGGATAATAATGAATTAATTATGACCAAGCACAAAAATAGTGATGTTTTTAAATTTTTTTTCATACAGATTTTTAAAAATTAATGAAAATGCAATTCAATTATTAATTTCTTTTTAAATATTACTTATTATTTTATTGGCATATTCATTGCATATTGTCTTATAAACAAAATAAAGTTATCTGCATTCATTTGTCACACATCAGTAATATTTTCCCTAGTATTTAATATGTGATATTGTGGGGATCCAACCCCCCACCCACCCATTCCCTCAGGCTATATTTTTTCGTTAGAAGACCTCGCCCCCTCGCTTCTCATTTTATGTCCAGGCTCTATCTCCCATAAAAATGTACTCTACTATTAACTGACTTTCTAACCTTGGCTGCCCTCTTTCCCTTAACCTGAAGTTGAACAGGTTACATTTGAGAGGAGTAACTCAAATAAAAAAAATAAACAAAGCCTCCCTTTGATTTTTTTTCAAGTGGCATGATGGCTACCATAAAGAGCTGTCACTATCTCTGTACATGTAGTAAGTTATTCGTTTTTACAATGTACATTATATTAGTCTAATAAAATTCCAGTCCAAAGACTATTTTACCTACGTACATTAATAGCTACCTAGGTAATTGACCCAAAATAGCTATTTTTACCTATTTTTGCTTTACTTGCATTTTGTGGCCAAATGCAGGGAAAGGCGAACATGGGAGCACAAAATTTCTTGATACAGTCACACTGATGATGGATATGACAAAAATTTGGCCAAAAAATGATTTTTTTCGTAATTATCAATTTTGCATAGAAACTAATGTACAATTGCCGATTCAGGAAGTAATCATTTTTTGACCAAAATTTTGTCATATTCATCATTAGTGTGACTGTATCAAAAAATATGGTATTCACCAAGTTGCGCCGTTTGGTCTTTGTGCCGGAAACAGAAATTATAAAAAAGTAGGTAAAAATAGCTACTTTTGGGGTTTAAATACCTAGGTAGCATTAATACTACGTAGGTAGAAATAGTCTTTTGGGCTGGGCCTGATAAAGGCCCATCACAAAAATTACACGCGATCAAAAATCAGAATATTTTCGCAAATTGTTTATTTCAATAGATCTACTTGAACTTTCAACACGAATTTTCTAGGTTCAATGAAAAAAGTCCACGTTTTCGTGAATGTTCAGAATAACCTCCAAGGGCGAGAAAGTTGTTTGAAAAAAAGCCGAGGCGTTAGCCGAGGCTTTTATATTTCAAAAACATTTCCCCAGGAGGTTATTTGCATCATTCACGAAAAAAAGGACTTTATTTCTATTCTGCTACATGAGTTAGCAGCCTTAAAATACGACTGATCGTTTCTCTATAAGAATCGAATTAGGTCACCATGCGTTTAACCGTTCTATTTAAACCAGATTGTAAAATTTTTTTGTTTACCTGTGAATAATAAAAAAATTTAGTTTCCGAGTAAAATTAGTCTTTTATTGTTTGTAGCTTTAAAAAAATTAACCTTTTTTCAAAACAAAATCGTTTCCTGTTTCACCACTTTATTACCAAGATCACGGAGTTTAAATATGGCGGAGGGAGGTTCGGGAAACCCCCGCTTGGTCATAGAAACCTACATTCATCGTACTTTCTGCAATATACAGTGTTTAAATTGCAAAAAACACACATCAATGTGGTTTTTAAAAAAAGTATTTCATCTTTAATCAAATGTACATTTCAACTGCACAGGTTTTTTTATACGTGTATCTGATCATAGGGGCTTGTCTTCCGGATTGATAAATGTAAAATAATTTTTTTTTAATTTGTATCTACAATAAATACACTCTAAAAGTTACTTTAATAAAGATTCTGACACGATCAGGCGAGAAAAATAATGATTTAAAAAAGTAATACACCTATATACATAAACTCTCAAAGGGACGCAAGCTGACATCTTGGAAAAAATACCCCCCCCCTTAGCACCTATTTCTGGAATCTAAAGCATTAATTTATTTCGTTGCCACAGTTCTCTTCCCTACAGTGTATTTTCCTAAATGTTGATGCGGCTGTCAGTCGTGAACACGCGTTTAATCAACAGAAAACGAATACAATTTCTTCGATTTGGAGCTCATCTCGCTGAATCGACTCAAAAAAACGGAAATTGACAAAATTGCAAGGGCAGAAATTATAGTATACGGATAACTCAGAGGGTAATCGAAAGCAAATGGTAACACCAAAGGACCACACTACCCATAGTCCTCTGCGTCTCCGCA
>NW_026939019.1:0-88460 GCF_032062105.1 Saccostrea cuccullata | reverse complement strand
GAAATTGGAAGTAGACGGGGGCTAATAAACAGAGAAAAAAAATTAAAACCTGAAAAAAACTTGACAAATAAACACAACATACTAGGGAAAACTTGACAATTGATCAAACCTGGGTACTTTCGAACTCTCGTCAGTACCAATTTTTTTCCAAACATTACCACTTATCCTCTTTGACTACACTGTAACGTTCCTGTTGAAAGGGGGGGGGCTACACCTAAGCCCCAATCTTCAATGCCTGAATTACTGAGTATGTCTATCTTTGCAAAAATGTCAAGTGAAAGTGGGGGAGACGGCTAAGACCCCTTAGTCTCCCCGGTTCCGACGCCTTTGAAAACGTTGGTTTTCTCTAACTACATGTATATACGTATATTTTTATGAGCAGCATATTGTCTTTGTCTTCTCAAATGTTGCATCACGACGAAAGTCTAGATGGAATCTCTATGTGCACCCCCGCTTGAAAACTGAGAGGGTATATAGTGATCGGGATGTAGTATAGGTCTGTCCGTCTGTCTGTACGTCCTCAGGTCTATCTTTTTTCTGCAACTCCTCCTATAACACTGAATAAAAATTAATTAGAATTTCTCAGATTCTTTTTAACTAACATAATGCCATTGTGTCCTCTTATTTACTTTTTGATCTGACACTTATTTTGGGTCTCCTAGAGGAAAACATGGATTTTGCCGATTATTAAAATCAAATTATGCAAATGGAAGGCTCATTATTTAGTGAGCTCTGTGTTTACAGTGCCTCTAGTTCTACCTATTTTAATACTTGCATTTTGCTTTCATTTATTTCTACCTAAAAAATTTTTGTGTCAATATAGATTTATGGCATATTAAAAAAAGTCTATCGTTGGTTTCTTTTATGTTAATTAATGACACCAGATTAATTGGCTTTTTTCAATGGAAGGGGTTGTCTCGTTGTATGTAAACATGATTTAGAGAAAAAGTTGGAAATCAGCAATAAGGAGATTACTTTGGCATTGTCAGTTTTATGAATGACTTTATCATTTCTACATATGAGAATTTTTGTCGTTTGTTAGATGGTTTTATGGACTTCCATCAAATCATTCATCAGCAAATGCTAACGAAGGACAGAATAGTCAGGCATACCGTCAGAAGACATAACAGTGGTTTTATGTGTCGGTTAACCCAGACACAATTCAGGATACAGTCGGGCCTTGTTAATCCGGAAATTTATTTGAGGTCAAAAAAATTGCCGTACTTTTATTTTGGAGTGAATCTCTACAAAGCTCAATATTACGTTACGCTACATGCAACTCCATATCTTATTCGTTGGGAAAGAAGTCCAGGAGAATGGGCGCTGTACAAAGTATCCATTAAGAGTGCAATTACTACCAAATATATACGTCCCCCCTCCCAAGAGAAGTATATGGAGGCATATAATGTCAAAAGTTTTGATTGATTGTTTAAAATCATATACGCTATATGAACGCCGAATATAGGTTGAAACAAAATGATCAACGATTTAAAACACATGAAGTATAATAAAAATAATACTTTCCACAAAATTGTACTATAGATGTCGTTGTAATAACAAAACAATTAAACAATACCTAGAAATTAAGAATTCAGTCTTTTCATGAATATTGATAAAGGAAGTGCGTAAACTGTAGGTCTATATATAGAAACACATGTCCACGGGAAATCACAGACAACGAGGTATGTTGCATTTTGACAACAATTATTAATGTAAGGTTAATATGCATCATAACAGAGAAGATTGTTGATACTTAAATACATTAAAAGGTAAAGTACCATTAAGTATCCACATCAAAAGTGAGTAGTATCTCAAACGGTCTACCTTGTTTTCTTTACGCCACGTGTGTTTATCAATCTAAAAGTAGCAAAGGCGTCACGTGATGGATTTATTTAAAAATAGCTGTTTTTCTTTCCTTGCAGGATAATAAATAATTATAATTTGATAACTTTGTCACGCGTTTAATTTTAATGGTGTAATTTACAGTATTTTCGTAACTTTTCTTGATAAACAAATTGTATCAATTTCCAATCCTATTTTAACTGGCGCAAGTTATAGCGTGTATACTTTTAAGGTCCCAGTCGACAATATTTCACTGCATGGACATAAAGAGACGTCAGCGTATGCCAAAGAGGGGCTTCAAATTACACCTATACTCGGCATTCAGGGCCATTAAGAAGTGAGCGTTCTATATCGTGCCAACGCCGACCGTGACACGGGACCAACATTTTTAAGGTCAAATCCAAAAGACCCGTGACTTTCACTTCTAGTGCTGAGCGCGTGTCAATTTTTTTTTAAAAAGAATCAGTCACTACCTGTGTTTATGCAAGAAGTTTTAAACGAGGGGCTAAATTTTATTGGTTTGAAATTGAAGCTGTGGTATTAATTTTCAGAGCTAGTGTTAAGTCTATCCATCTTTTTTAGGGGGGCCGGGGGGGGGGGGGGGGTCCATATTACATGTGCTAAAAAATAAACGAAACATATAAGTGGGGCAGAGAAGGGGAGAAGTAAAAAAACAATGATCCTCTCTGTTTTCACAGCCATAGGGGAACTCTCCATTAAAAAAGAATTCTTGGTTCTTTTGGTTAGATATTCAATAAACACATCTTTGCTATTTTCAACAGGAAACATAAAAATAAACTCTATATTTTTTTTTAGAAATTTTAATGACATAGAAGTTAGAACACATTTAAATATGAATCATTATACAATCTGTATGTCATATGGCTGTTTCTTCTCTCCGATTCGGTTTTTGCCGTCATATTTGATTCCAGGTTTAAATTCTCCCTCGATGACCTCCTCTTCTCCAATTTTAATGCCAGACTCTTCCAAAGCATTCAGCACTGCTTTAACCTACAATAATAATGATTATTTACTGACAGATCTAAAACTTACAATGTAAGCCTTTACCTAAAATGAGGATAACCGGTAATTACTTATACATGGGAAATTTACATTAAAACTGAGAACCTATATTTTTAAAATTATTCTTTTTTAAAAATATTTTTTATGCATTTCAAAGAGAATCATTCAAGAACCTGTAACTATTTTTGAAATCAGTGGTTTATTCACATTAGTATCACTCAACTAGATCTATAATAAATACATTGATACTACCAATAAATATTTCAACTGGATATTTCTAAAAAAAATAAGAAGTCAGCTTTTAGCTATGAAAATAACTCCAACCAAACTTTCATGCCTGAACGTACCTTATCCCCTCCATGACCTTCTGAGACTGGGTCATAATACACGTTGACAATGCCGGCTTTCTGACAGCGATCGGCAAACACACGACCGGTATTGACAGCCGCTGACACATCTCTTGGCACTACATAACACAAAATCAAGATCTGTCTATTACATACAGTCTAAATATAGCTTCTACTAGATCAGCTGTTTTAATCAAAATATATTCATTGTGATTTAAATATTTCCCACAATTCCTTCACAGCTTTTATTGTAAACATTTGAGAGTAATAAATTCAGTTTATTTGATTAACTGATGATATTCATTAGGATAAACCTTAATTTTATCAAATTTTCAATGAACGGCATCAAATTAATCAACAGTACATGTACCTGTATAAGAACTGCCTTATCGCCCACTCTGATGATGAAGCGTAGATGACCTTCCTCCCTGAGGAATGTTCTAGGTAAACCTCTACTTTGCTGGAGGTAGGATTAATATGGAGTCTACAAATATGTAATTTCCTCAATTTTATTTCAGAAATGGTCATTACAGGTAACTATATTACACAGGCCCAAAAGACTCCAAATTAAAAGCCTTGCACATACATGTATATAGTAGTATTTTCTTTTTTTTCTTTATTATACATTGTATTGACAAAATTTTAATTTTCTCTTACTAATAACCATTAGGTAAATTTTAAGACTGTCCATTACAGTAAACAGTTAAGGATATACTAACTTGTAATAAAAGTTTCGGGAAGGTGTTTGAAATCTCCATCCTTTTCTTCTTGGAGAAACATTCATATACTCAAGGCATCTGAAGGAGAAAAAGTATATAAATTACTGAATTTGTAAATGTTAAAAAATTAAAAATCAAGATTCCAAATGCAGTCTTTCTAGGTTAATCCCACTCTAATGTTATATATTATACATTATTGCAAATCCCTTCCTGAATTTAACCTCATTTCCGATGCATAAAAACAAATATTTAATTAAAAAAAGAATGGTTTTAAATATGTGTAATTAAAATAGTGTTTAACCAAAGTATTTAAAAGGGAACTACATGTATTTTTAAAAACACAAAACAATAAACCATTTATTCATTTAAGAAATGTGCAAAGGGCAATAACTCTTTAAACTACAGTGTATCCTTTTTATTGCATTTTCTTCATTTTATTTTCATAGAGAATCGGTTTCCCAGACACTTGGAATTTATATTCAAGTATATTTTAAAATTAAAATTATTTAAAAATTCATAACTAAAAGGATAACACCATATCATTTAGTTTCTCATGGATTTTAATAATGCTATTTAGCAAAACTGAGATATAATTTTCAATGCCAATAGAAACTTCTGTACCTTTATCTGACCTACCTTAAACTATGCTAAATTGATATAAATGCAGTTTTTTTTCAACTTTAAACCCCCCCCCCTCCCAACTTTGGAATCCCTGTAAGTTTGTCTTGAGTAGTGGTTCGACACCATAAATGATATCAAACAGTTACCATTCCCATCATACCTATCATTTCTGTTGATGAATTCCGGGTTTATCTTGTAGTCTTTATTGTCTTCTGAGTATTGAGCGGCTGACAAAGACAAGCTACGAGCTGAAAATTAAACAAGAATTACAAATGAACCCCCCTGTCTAAAACACTGCTATCTCAAATAGCATATCAAAGAGAATTGTGGATATTCCTTAACCGTTGTTCCTCGAGAATTTTAGTATCAGTGATTTAATACCTAGGTTGTATGTTAATTCAATTTTGAACAATATTTTATCCTGACTATCACAGAAGTTAATGTAATTGCAATTTTGCAGCAATTTGATCCCTCTCCCTAATATTTAAGGAATGAAGCTTATTTCAACTTATGTAATATTATATAACATATTTTGGGCCAGTTTACACTTTATAAACCATGAAGCGGTTTATAAAAAAGTTAAACTTCTCCAAGTTATGCTATATTGTACATGTAAAACATAAGTTGAAATTAGCTTCTTTCTTTTTAATTTAATTTCAGTGTAGATAATGAGACAATATTTCAATAAAAGGCTTCAAATTCAGCAATATTTTAAAAGTAACATCAAGCAGAGTAATATGTTTTTGACATAACTCATTGTGATGAATGGAACTCATGTTATATACATAATGGATTCAATTTTTTACCCAATCAAATGATGTATTACATGTCCAACTAAAATCAAATTACAAGTAAATATTGATTATTTTTGTCTGAGCAGACATAGCCATCATCAGATAACTATGGGTGATCTTATCTTTTACTCATCACCCATGATCAAAATAGGCATCTAGAAATTTTTTAAAAAGTCACGAAAATTATATGGGAGTAAATGTACCTTGTCAATCTTTGAAACACACAAGTGAGTGGAATTATTTGATTTATTTGCGAGCAGTAACTGTAAGTTATCTAATGATTTTGGTCATTGGTAAACATACACACATAATCAAGTTGGGCAAAGCCTACCAAATGGCACTTTATCCCACGTTTGGCAGATAATCTACCATATAGGTAACAAATTTTGCTAATCAAATGGGGGACTATTTTATTCTATTGCAATTTTTATTAAAATAAAACAAAAGCGCATTTATTCAGGCAATGGGGGATTTTAGTGAACATATTCCTCGTTCATTTAACATAAATCGGTCGAATTTCTATGCGTAATTTCTCCGTAACTTCGTAAAAATAATACCCGTAGTTGACTCTATCAGCCGAACTTCTTGATCAAACGATAAAAAAAAAATCTTAATTGTGCATTGTTGGATAAAAATCCAATTTTATACAATAATTTGACTCTCGATATGTTAATTTTAATCTCTTTTTGGATCTTCGTCAATGTTTATCTCCATAAAATCCTGTTAAACACGAGCTCCTCATGCCTTACTGGTATGGTGGGCACTTCCTATTATAAAGTTAATTTTTTCCAGAGTTGTACGTAATATTTGTTGTTATTTTTCTTTTAGGATGAAGTTGCAGATTCCATGCGATCTTTTTGGGTTTAATATGCATATTACTGGTGAATTCAATAAATTCAAAAAATAATATTCAATAAAAGATGTACAAAATGACTTTTGCTATTATTCTTGTTTTTGTTCCGAGTACATCGTTTTAAAACAATAATTATGTCATACTCCAACTGCATTTATAACTATATTTCTATGAAGAACAAAGCCATTGTGTTCAAAATAAAAAGAAATAAAGGCTAAACTTATTTTTTTCTGATTTCCTAGTTGAAAATTAACACAAATGTGCTTCCGTAGTTAAATCTGACTTTACATCAGGTTAAAAAAGATCATCGTTTTGATTGGTTTGCAATAATTGATTGGTTGCCCGGATAATCAAAATAGATAGTAAAGGACATGATTGACAGGTGCAACATCGTTGGAGAAGGAGTAAATTTTCTTTAAAAGTAAAAAAATGAAGAAACATTCAATTGTTTACATTAGCTACGTTTTTTGTCAAATTTTTTCACGACTCTGCACAATAAATTGCACATACAATTTTATTATTTTTTTCACCCAAAATACTGATAAATAGCTATATTTTATTTCACATGGTTTCACGGGGATAAAGTACCATTTGGTAGGCTGTGCCCCTCTGATAATTAAGGGGGGTGTACAGCCATATTTTGTGCAGTGAGAACAAAATGTAAACATTTTTTTCAAATGGCTAAAATACATTATATTTTGATCAAATTCTAAACCCTTATGATAAAAATACAATAAATATGCATAACTGAATGCATGTTGTGCATGTATAATCTATACTTTTGCAGAAAAATGCTTTTGATATGCACTTTAGAACTGCGCAGCTACAGAATTCAGCAGAGCCTTAAAAAATCCAAAAAAATACGCAAAGTGTGCATTAATGTTCTCTCTACTACCATTTGTTGAGAAAATGTCTAAATTTTGCACTTTTAAATGATAATTTTAAATTCAAAACAAGGTATCGTTGTCTTCAAAAAGAGTGAAAAGAACCATGAAAGTAGTTCATTGATAGCAGCACGTGGTCTATTTTTAGCACAGAATTTTGTTTTCCAGACCTCTTCTTAATATGGAGGGACATAACAATCTTTAAATGTAGAAGAGAATTACAGTTGCAAAATATTTCAAATAATATGAACACTTTTCAAAGAGGAATTGTGTTAAAGTGTGGCTTGAAGTAATTTATTTAGTATTATTATCAAACAGTTGTTAAATAGTGTACGTATTGAAATAAACTTTTTGATTCCAGGTAAGGAAAAATGAGCACCATCAAAGTTTAAAATGAAGAGTTTGTAAGTTTGCCACAGATAACTTATAATATCTATCAAAAGTTTAATTATCACCAATGAAACACAAAGAAATTAAACACATAAAATCGATATGAAAAACCTTGTGTTAGTATCTACTAGTACGAGGGGTGATCGAACTATCTATATATCTACAAAACCACAATTTAGATTAGAAGCAAATTTGGTGCACACTCAAGTTCTATAAATAGCATATGCCGAATAAAGTTTTGCTCACAATGTGAAAATAAAGTCATTATGCAGGTACTTGTGACGAAAAATGGTTGTCTCAGTGGAACTCATTCAACAAACGACTAAAATAATTATGGTATATCTTAAAACTGCATTTGAAGCAACGTATAAGAATTTGTTCAAAGTTTATTAAGACAAATGACTTCCTAATAATTCAATCAATGATTGGATAGACCGTTTTAGTGAAGGAAGGCAGATGGTTGAATATGATACTTGTTATGTTGCCCGGTGAAAGCAAGTTTGAAAAGGGGTTTGTTTTTAATTAAGCAATATGCTATCAAAGGTCTCCAATTTACACTTTGAAAAATACTTGAATATTTCAACAATAATATAACTATCAAATACCTAAGATATTGTTTACTTTTGATCACCCCCCCCCCCCCTCATATATACTCTGTCAAATAAACATTTACAATTTTCATTACAGCGGAGCGACATTTGAAAAGGAATAAAATCATTCAGAGTGGGTTAAGAGATTTAATGAATAACTTTTTTCTATTTGCCCATTTTGTCAAAATTACAATTTTACAGAGTAAAGAAAAAAATCAACAAAATTAAATATTTTATACCATCTTTAAAATGACGTTTGGTGGACCTCCCAACTCAGGGAAAATTATTGGGTCCGTATTTATGGTGAGAGAAAAAAATTCCTTAAAATTTAAACATATTTGTTGACGTAAGAAAAAAAAATCCTGTAATTGGATGTAAAATAAAATTGAGTCGCGCCATTTTTAGGCAGTAGATCGGGAGAGAGGGCAACCAAATATTTTTACAACAAATGGTCTTATAAGGCTAGTACATGTTCCATCACATACTTAGTAATGCAATTTTTTTAATCTTTGGCACTATTTTGAAAAAAAAACATATGATTTTCGGAAGGGGGGGGGGGGGGGTAGTCTCTCATTTTTTGCGATGTTAGAGAGACATTGCAAATGCAATGGACCTTTGTTTGCAAACATTGTGATTGCTTCTAAATTTAAAAAAAAAACAACTCTATATATTTTATCAAGCTTCGTAAGTTCAATGATCGAGAGCTTACAACGTAGTCAACATAATGAGACATGATGCGTTTTTATGTCCAAACATTACTCCATACGATGTGTTGGTCATTGCAAACAATCAAGCTATTTATGTGAGGTGCCTGAAGGAAATCCTTTAACTGCCTATTTTTTCTATCTAACTGCTAAACAAAATAGACATATGTACCAACTTTTCGAATGTAAGACATGTAATTGCAATTTGTTTTTCATGCACCGCATATTGTTTAACATTTTCAAATTAAATGCTAAGCATCCTCCTTGCAGTGCCCCATTTCAAAATAACTTCTATTGCCACAGAAAAAAAGGCCCAACGCAGGGATTGACATTAACGGTTGTCCGATTGCCCGGGACAAGTAAATCATCGGGTCGGCAAGTGAAATCATCGATGTAATTGTCCGATCGGGCAAGTGGATATTTCTTATCAGAAACGTTTTTTTAATCTTACATTAGTTTATAAATAAAACAATGAATTGAACAGTTGATTTCCGCCAAAAATGTGACAATGTTTTTGCATTCAGAATCCCTCGGTAACGTTTCTGGATCATACCTTTATTTAGAAATCGGGTTCGTTATTCTGTTTTCTTTCGTTCACTCTCTGCCTGACAACTTATTATGAACTTACGATACATTCTTACGAAATATATATAATAGAATAGTTTATTTAATCACTCAGAATATAAAGAACACCAGTTGTTCTTGGTAATGATGTATCTTGATTCAAAACATGATAACTGTTTTCCTTTTAGTTGACCTTAATCGCTTGGGGGGGGGGGGGGGGGGTAAATTTTCAAAACAAAAAAGAAAAGAAAAGGAAATATCATTAGTGCATCGCTGTACGTGTGTTAACAGGATAGTAAATTACAGGAAAGTTGTTTATACAGTAACTGATGTTTTCTTCTTTAAAATTTTTGGGCAACCAAGTTTTGCGTTCGGGCAAGTCAAAATTGTAGTTCACTTGCCCGAAGGACAAGTGAATATTAAAGTTAATGTCAATCCCTGCGACGTAAACACATATGTTTAGGGCATTTTTTAGCTTTTTCTTGAGTTTTAAAGAAACCAACAAATTATCAAGACTTGTTCCACGAAAAATTAAATATAATCATGGTTATAAACGCATCTATCCACAGCAGATATATGCACATGTCAAGCACGTGCTCAGTGTATTAATATTTTCTAGCAAACTCGAGCTGTGAACAGAACAGTTTTTCCCGATTTGCTGGAGTGGGGTTAAAATCGCGTTTTTTCATTAATCAGACGAAGCGATGCAACAAATAAAAGTAGTAAGTAATATTACCTAATGATTATTACTAAGTAATTTCTTGTCTTGATGTTTTTATGGTCGCATTTATTCTAAAATCAATGTTATTCGAACTCTGTGCGACAGAGGAATGGCGGACGAAATAAACACATGGTCTCAGGAAGACACACATATGAAAAATCAAATTTTCAAGAATTCTAGATAATGACAAGAAAAAAGCGAAACAAATGGTTGTAGCCATATTATCAATGAATCAAACTAACACCATTTTCAATGCATTTTTCATCTCGTGAATGCTGTAGCTGCGCAGTACTACAATGATTAATTTCCTCCTAATTAAAACAAAATAAACTTAATTATTTACTAATTTTGGTCTCTAACAGTAGGTAACTAGTGCATTAACACTTTGAGTAACTTTGGGCTAGTTTAGACGAGTATTAAGCGCATTCTTGGCATTTCTTATTTCACACCAGACTAGATCCAATTGGCTTGTACATCCCCCTTAAGACTTTTTTGCCATCACTACTCTTTGCAGAAGTGTTGTGATGTTAAATGAATGATTCTGTGTAAACAGCTAGTGTAAAAATATTTTTCTATTATCCATTTAAAAGTATTATAATTATTTTTAATATTCAATGTAATTTATAAAGTCATAGGAAGAATCAAAATTTGGTCTTATATTTCATAAGTTCTTATGTAAAATGAGCCCCTGAACATATATCATGAAAAATATAAATTTCTTTTTTTTTTATGATACATCTAGGCCCTAGCTTAGCTCCATATAGGCAACGACCTGGTATTAACAATAACGAGATAATTACATCAAAATATGTAGTTTCATCGAGTGTTTTACAAAATTTCGAATTTCCTCTATAGTATTTAAAAAGATCCTACGTTCATCTTCAACTCGAAAAATTCCTAGCTGAATTTCTCATTTTATAAAAACACATACCAGCTATTTTACGAGTTGAATGCACAGCATAACTTCTACATAAGCAAGTAAACGGTGTAGAAGCAAGAGAAACCAGTGAGCTACCAAGTGACATTTTCGGTAAAAGTTAATTCGAACAACGAAGATTCTTACAGGTGCCTGAAGTCATTCTCACCTCTAAAAGTTTAATTTGTTTCAAATAAAACAAAATAAAAGTTAAAAGATATTTTAATATTTTTAACTATTTCAAAATAATAATTTCGTTTTTTATCATTATCATTTCATTGAATACATGTATATCTTTTACACACCGACTCATTCAAAGCATGCATTAATATAATTGGTCTCCGGAACCACATGTTTTCCCATCATTTCTAAACCGCTGGAAACTTTGCTGTCCAGAAATTTTGTGGAAAAAGTGCTGATATAATTACAGGTAACCTTTCTCTTTGTTTTTAAAACAAGTTATTTTTATAGTATTTGACAGTTTAAAGGTATATTCTATGTTATTTCTAATTAAATTAGGCTCACGGTGCAATGAAGTATCGAGGAAATTCGGTTTTTCCTGCAAAAGAGTTTAAACAATCGCACTTATCGTTAATTCTCCTTTCTTTCTATAACTTTATCTTCTTTTGGCTTTGAAAATTCACGAAAATGTGAGCCCAGTATTGTAATAATTGAATTCTTAATAATGTAAGTTAAAGCTGTCTAAGTATTTTTGGATAGATATTTACTCATCCTTCACAGAATAAGAGTAACGCAGTAGAATAAATCTGCTACATATAGTTTTTTGGCCATTCAATTAAGAAATAAGATATCATTTTCAGAGTGTCATTGGGATATGACATAAGGTTGGGTCGTGTGATCAAATTCTATAACGCCAAAAGGGCGTTTAGACTTGTTATTAAAATGCAACATAATGCACATGTACATCATCATATGACGTCACAGTCAAGACTTTCTAGTATTGTCTCGTGTGGTTTTCCAAACTTCATGTCATTGAAAATTGAATGTCAATATAATTTATATTGTCATATATATAAGGAAAGACATTTGCAAATGTAAATATTCTTTTTTAAAGGTTATTGAAATTTTTGTTGGCAGAATGGCAGAAGAAGCTGAAGCAGATGAGAAGAGAATTTTGGCTCAGTTCAAAAGTGAAAGTGGAGATGTTACAGGAAATGCATTTGATTTACCTTTAAACATCACAGCAGAAAAGCTACAGATGATCTGCAATGCTTTATTGACAAATGTAAGTAATCATCTAAAAGTGAAAGGATTAATATGCCAGGTCATCCATTGCATTGACTGAACACATCTTTATTTTTCTGCTTTAAGGAAGATCCTATCCCTTACTCTTTCTTTGTCAATGACATTGAAGTAACTGACAGTCTGGTGAAGGCACTGGATGATAAAGCCCTAGAGAACACAGAACAGGTCCTGGACATAGTTTACCTCCCTCAGGCTATATTTAGAGTGAGGGCCGTAACAAGGTGCACCAGTACCATCCCGGGACATGCAGAGGCTGTCATTTCTGTATCATTTAGTCCTGATGGACGGTAGGAAATGTTTACTTTTTTTTTTTATATTTATTCATTAATATACTGATTGACTAATAATCACAATGATTTAAATTTTGGAAGAATTTTGATAAGGCAAAAGAACACAACACAATATTTTATGAAAATCTTTGGTTTCATCCTAGTTTGTCTTTCAGGTATTTGGCTAGTGGTTCAGGAGATACAACTGTTCGGTTCTGGGATGTGCAAACAGAAACTCCTCACCATACTTGTAAAGGTCTGATAATTGTTAATCAAATTACTTGAATAAGTAATTTTGTATTCAATTTAATGCTATTTGAATATCATCATTGCATCAAATTTGGTTAAAGTAAGTTTTAGATATCATCTTTTCAGGTCATAAACACTGGGTGTTATGCATAGCTTGGTCACCTGATGGAAAGAAGCTAGCCTCTGGTTGTAAAAACAGTCAAGTAAGTTTTACTGAAAAGAAGTAGTACTTTGTAAGATCTTTTAGCTTTTTTCATTTCAAAGAAAGATTCCTTTACCATTGCCATTTGAGACAAATGTGATACATGTATGTTATTGTTGTTTGTTTATGACAATATTGATGAAAAAAGGAAGTTTCTTTCACATTTTGCCCATCTGAAATTGATTGCATTTTAATTATGAATTAGAAAAACATAAGCTAATTTTTTATGAGTGATGGACATTAAAGTGGCACAGTGAGTCAAAATCATATCGTAGTTTTAAGATATCTGTATTTTACAGAGAAATACTTATGAAATTATGAGTTTTTAGCGAATATATGACAATTAAACTGCAAGAATTGACTGCACAATATAAGTGCCGGAAAAATAAAGGTTGTATCTACCGTTTCGTTGTTTCGGTTATGTCAAAGTCACGCAACTCTTATTTTTAGCTCAAACTTGTAAACAAAATTCAACTGGAGCATGCAAAGGTGAGAAATATGTTCTAAAAACTTTTTTTAAAAGAGTAAATCAAATTTTTTGGTCTTCTTACATTCATTCGTGGATAACTGAGACCATGGTAACTATGGAAACTTATTCAACAATAGGGAGGAAGAAGTACCAGAGTATTTTGCAATATGTTCGTTCTGGGGCAGACAGATATTATTTTTACTTTTATTTTTCCCCCAAAAAATATCATTTTTATGTTCTGAAACATGTAATTTTCTGAAACTGAATACTTTTAGGAATTGAACAAAATTTACAGATGTCATGCGAAAATTCTACATTTGTCAATTTTCCCCTTTGTGCGTCACAGTGCCGCTTTAAAATGTATTTCTTTTAGATATATCTGCTTTCTTTTTATCTACTTTTCAATTTGGGGGAACAGAGGACTGACACTTTTTTGGGGGATTCAAAGAATACCTCTCTATATTTACCTTGAGTATATTTTTAGCTCACCTGAGCCGAAGGCTCAAGTGAGCTTTTCTGATCACATTTTGTCTGTCTGTCCGTCCGTCTGTCAGTCCGTCTGTAAACTTTTCACATTTTCGACTTCTTCTCAAGAATCGCTGGGCCAATTTCAACCAACCTTGCCACAAAGCATCCTTGGGTGAAGGGGATTCAAGTTTATTTAAATGAAGGGCCACGCCCTCATACAAGGGGAGATTATTGGGAATTATTTTAAAAAATTCAGTGGTATGTTTTAAAAATCTTCTTTATCCGGGGGGTAGGGAGGGGCCACAATGGCCGACCAAAGTTTTAAATAGAAATATATAGGAAAATTCTTTAAAAATCTACTTTTCAAGAAAAGCCATCATTGATCATATTTATAGGGAAGCATCCTCAGGTAGTGTAGATTTAAGTTTGTTCAAATCATGACCCCCTGGGATAGGGTGAGGCCACAATGGGTGACCAAAGTTTTACATAGAAATATATAGGAAAATTCTTTTAAAATCTTCTTCTCAAGAATATAGCAAAGCCATGATTTTTCATGACTACTTTTGGATATAAACTTTTCAATACTGGTAATAAACCAATTTTTACTTTTTCCTAGCCACAGTGCTCAGGTGAGCCACTCGGCCCATGGGCCTATTGTTTCATAGGTTGTGTGAGTCACTGTGTCACAACTGTGTGTATTTTAAGCATAAGTATTGACCCTGTTGTAGATTTGTGTATGGGACCCAGATTCAGGCCATCAAAAAGGAAAAACTCTAACTGGACATAAACAGTGGATAACCTGGCTGTCATGGAAACCTTTCCATTTGTAAGATCTTTATTTTGTAAAACATTTAATACATGTATTTCTTTAATCCATGCTTTTATGTCTTTGGAAGCCTTATTTGGATTTTTTTATTCCCTCGTTTTATTTTCTATATATTGTATGAACAGTTATGTGCTGAATTACAAGAATTTGATTAGCTTTTATCAAAACAAACTCTATTGATAATTTGCTTATCTTTATTTTTCAGAGATCCAGAATGCAGATTCCTTGCAAGCAGTTCTAAAGTAAGTTCTTATTTTTAAAAAAATTCTGAATAGGTAAAAAATGTGCAAAAAATATTCTCCAATTTTTAAAAATGGATCAAATCACCATTACTATTTTTAAAAAACAACATTATTTTAAAAGTATATCAAATAAAAATTGTACAATTGAACAAAAGTTTATTTCAATTTTCTCTAATTTAAGTATCATTGATAAATAACAAATGGAATACAGATTTATTACAATTATAACATAAAGCTTGATTTTATGAAATAAAAATTTTGTGAAACTTCATACACCCAAAATGTTCTGTACTGTATACAGTAAAATAGGTTATAACGAAGTCGCTGGGACCTATGAAATCACTTCGCTATATCCGTAATTCATTATAACCATATAAGAAATACATGAAATTCATATAGCTGGGGATCCAAAATGACTTCGCTATATCCGTGTTCGTACTAAATGAGTTTTACTGTACATTCTTTGTTTGTAGGATGGTACTATAAAGATCTGGGACACCCTGCTGAGTCAGTGTCACATTACCCTGTCGGGGCACCTACAGTCAGTGACCTGTATCAAATGGGGAGGGACTGACCTCATTTACTCCGCCTCCCAGGACAGAACCATCAAAGTGTGGAGGGCAGAAGATGTAAGTATAATCTTCATCATTTGTAAAGTCCCATCTTGTGACCAGTTTGAGGTGATAATGGGAGATATAGGGAAGATATGTTTACTTATTTTTATGTTTCCTTTTTAGCTCCCTGACTTGAAGCTCAAGTGGGTTTTTTTAAATCATTTGTTCATCTGTCTGTCTGTAAATGTTTCACATTTTTGACATATTCTTAAGAATCACTGGGCCAATCAAAACCAAACTTGGTACAAAGGATCTTTGAATTAAGGAATTTCAACTTATTTCAATAAAGGACCATGCTGGCCCTCTTGGAATTGAAGATAATAAAGAGAAGACAAAAATAGGTTGCATCTTTAAATAAATCTTATTCATAAGAACCACTGGATTTAAAAAAAAAAAAAACAAAAATAAAATCTTGATTAAAAGACAACAAATCACTGGACCATTAAAGATGGAGGTCATGTTCTAGCTACCTTATAGCCCCAGAAATGTAGCTCTCTGCTTTAGAAAATTCAGACATTTAAAGCAGAGAGTTGTAAATCCAAGGATTGTAAAAGCCTTCAATTTATGCTACCATTTTTTTGGTTGCTTACAGTAGGGAAGTTTAATACAGTTAATTTTCAATAAACCGCCACCTTTTGTAATTTTGAAATCATGGTGGGATAACGAATTTGGAGATGGATTGAATTCCTATTGTTTAGGAAAAAAGAAATAGAGTTACTGTTCTTAGAAATACCGTTTAGTGTCTCTATTCTTATTATTACATGTACATATAAAAACATGTTTCTATATTTGAAAATACTTCAAGTAATTTTTTATTTACACTTTTGCTTCAAAAAAAACATGCAGTTAGGAAATAAAGACAAGTACAAGTGTATGCATGTAAATCTGCACGTCTGAAAAAAAACGTGCTGGGTCGATCGTCGTAATATATTGCCGATAGTAAGTAAAATGAATTATTGAATAAATTAATTGTTTATGGCATCATTGTTAATAAAACGTTCACAATTTATACCGTATAATTATTTTTAAAGCAACTTTTGCATTTTTTAAAGAAGAGATCATTAAAATAATATCGTTATCGGCGTTCTTAAACAACGGCCGCTTTCATGGCGAAGCTGTGACTAAATAATCTTAAGGGCTTATCTAATCACATTTTGTACGTCTGTCTGTCTGTTTGTCTAGCTGTCTTTCTGTCCATCTGTCTGTAAACTTTTCACATTTTCGACTTCTTCTCAAGAACCGCCAGGCCAATTTCAACTAAACTTGCCACAAAGCATCCTTGGGTGAACGGGATTCAAGTTTGTTCAAATGAAGGGCCATGCCCTTATTCAAGGGAAGATAATTGGGAATTAATGAAAATTTGATGACATGTTTTAAAAATCTTTTTCTCAAGAACCACTGTGCAAGGAAAGATGAAACTTATTTGGAAACATCTTCAGGTAGTATAGATTCAAAATTATTCAAGTCATAACCCCAAGGGGGTAGGGCGGGGCCACAATGGCCGACCAAAGTTTTACATAGAAATATGTAGGAAAATTCTTTTAAAATCTTCTTCTCAAGAATAGCAAAGCCATAATTAATCATATTTATATGGAAGCATCCTCAGGTAGTGTACATATGTAGATTCCAGTTTGTTCAAATCTTGAACACGTGGGGTAAGGCAGGGCCAAAATGGCAGACCAAAGTTTTACATAGAAATATATAGGAAAATTCTTTAAAAATCTTCTTCTCAAGAAAAGCAAAGCAATAATTGATGGTATTTTTAGCTCACCTCAACGAAGTTAGGGGAGCTTATGTAATACCCTCGGCGTCGGCGTCGGTGTCGGCGTCGGTGTCGGCGTCCCGGGTTAAGGTTAAGTTTTTTGGAGCAGTTTTCTTTTTAACTACTTCTATGTCCTATATGGATTAGACTTGCATGGAGGATGGTTCTAGTGTGTTTCATTGCACCATTCAAAGTTTCAGATGCTGCAATTTCAGCAAAGGAACGACCAGGTTAATGTTTTGGGAGCAGGTTAACATTTTTGGTGCAGTTTTTGGTGTAGGTTTCATTTCCAAGTAACTAAAAGCCCTATGTTGACCAAACTTGCATGGATAATACATCTAAGAATGCATACTATTGGGCTCGCTTCGGATGCTGAATCTGACCTACATTTTCCAGTTGAGTGAACAGGTTAAAGTTTTTGGTGCAGGTTTCATTTCCAAGTAACTATAAGACCTATGTTGACCAAACTTGCATGGATGATACATCTAAGGAAACATACTATTGGGCTTGCTTCGGATGCTGAATCTGACCTACATTTTCCAGTTGAGTGAACAGGTTAAAGTTTTTGGTGCAGGTTTCATTTCCAAGTAACAATAAGACCTATGTTGACCAAACTTGCATGGATGATACATCTAAGGATGCATACTATTGGGCTTGCTTCGGATGCTGAATCAGACCTACTTTTCTGGTTGAGTGAACAGGTTAAAGTTTTTGGTGCAGGTTTCATTTCCAAGTAACTATAAGACCTATGTTGACCAAACTTGCATGGATGATACATCTAAGGATGCATACTACCAGGCTTGCTTCGGATGCTGAATCTGACCTACATTTTCCGGTTGAGTGAATAGGTTAAAGTTAATGCATGATTCATTTCCAAGTATCTACGATTCTTTAATGACCAAACTTGCATGGATGATACATCTAAGGATGCATACTACCAGGCTTGCTTCAGATGCTGAATCTGACCTACTTTTTGTGGATTAGTGAAAATGTTAGTTATTGATGCATGTTTCATTTCCAATTAACTATGAGCCCTATAATGAGCAAACTTGCATGGATTATAGATCTTAGGATGCAAACTAATGAACTTGCTTCGGATGCTAAATTCGACATGCATTTTTCATATAATAGACCAGGTAAAAGTTATGGGTGTAAGTTTAATACCAAAAGACTATAAGGCTTACATTACATTGTATAAACTAAACTTGCACAAACGTTGCATCAAGAGATGAAAACTCTCAAATTTGCTTCAGATTCTGGATTTTGATTACATTTCATGAAGAAGAACTAGTTTAAATTTTTTATGTAGGTCTATTCAAAGTATCAGATCAAAATTGCTTAAATATTTTCATTTTTGGAATGTACACTTTTTGTTGGTTAATTGTGTGACTTTGCCTTTCTTAAAGACAACATTCGTTGAGGTGAGCTCTGTGATTACCTATGGTTTTCTTTAGCTCACCTGAGCCAAAGGCTCAAGTGAGCTTATCTGATCACAATTTGTCCGTTGTCTGTCGTTGTCATTGTTGTTGTTGTAAACTTTTCACATTTTCATCTTCTTCTCAAGAACCACTGGGCCAATTTCAACCAAACTTGGCACAAAGTATTCTTGGGTGAATAGGATTCAAGTTTGTTCAAATGAAGGGCCACGCCCTTTTCCAAGGGAAGATGATAATGAATTTGTTAAGAATAAATGGCAATTTTAAAAAATGTTCTTCTCCAGAACCACTGGGCCAGGAAAAATGAAATTCATATAAAAGCATCATCAGGTAGTGTAGATTCAAGTTTGTTCAAATCACGATCCCCGGGGCAGGGGTGGGGCCAAAATGGCTGACCCAAGTTTTACATAGGAATATATAAGAAATATCTTTAATAATCCTTCTCCAGAACCACTGGGCCAGGAAAGATGAAACTCATGTGGAATTATCCTCAGGTAATGTAGATTCAGGTTTGTTCAAATCATGACCCCAGGGACAAGGGTGGGGCCAAAATGGCCGACCCTAGTTTTACATATGTAGGAAAAATCTTTAAGAAATCTTCTCCAGTACCACTAGGCCAGGAAAGATAAAATTCATGTGGAATCATCCTCAGGTAGTGGAGATTCAAGTTTGTTCAAATCATGAGCCCCGGGGCAAGGGTGGGGCCAAAATGGCCGACCCTAGTTTTACATAGGAATATGTAGGAAAAATCTTTAAAAAATCTTCTCCTCCAGAACCACTGGTCCAGGAAAGATGAAACTTATGTGGAATCATCCTCAGTTAGTGTAGATTCAAATTTGTTCAAATCATGACCCCCGGGGCAAGGGTGGGGCCAAAATGGCCGACCCTAGTTTTACATAGGATTATATAGGAAAAATCTTTAAAAATTTTCTTCTCCAGCACCACTGGGCCAGGAAAGATGAAACTCATGTGGAATCATCCTCAGGTAGTGTAGATTCAAATTTTTTCTAATCATGACCCCCGGGGCAAGGGTGGGGCCAAAATGGCTGACCCAAGTTTTACATAGGAATATATTAGAAATATCTTTAATAATCCTTCTCCAGAACCACTGGGCCAGGAAAGATGAAACTCATGTGGAATTATCATCAGGTAGTGTAGATTCATGTTTGTTCAAATCATGACCCCAGGGGCAAGGGTGGGGCCAAAATGGCCGACCCTAGTTTTACATATGTAGGAAAAATCTTTAAGAAATCTTCTCCAGTACCACTAGGCCAGGAAAGATAAAATTCATGTGGAATCATCCTCAGGTAGTGGAGATTCAAGTTTGTTCAAATCATGAGCCCCGGGGCAAGGGTGGGGCCAAAATGGCCGACCCTAGTTTTACATAGGAATATGTAGGAAAAATCTTTAAAAAATCTTCTCCTCCAGAACCACTGGTCCAGGAAAGATGAAACTTATGTGGAATCATCCTCAGTTAGTGTAGATTCAAATTTGTTCAAATCATGACCCCCGGGGCAAGGGTGGGGCCAAAATGGCCGACCCTAGTTTTACATAGGAATATATAGGAAAAATCTTTAAAAATTTTCTTCTCCAGCACCACTGGGCCAGGAAAGATGAAACTCATGTGGAATCATCCTCAGGTAGTGTAGATTCAAATTTTTTCAAATCATGACCCCCGGGGCAAGGGTGGGGCCAAAATGGCCGACCCTAATTTTACTATACAATTATAGCCTTTTGATGAGGTCGATCCCTCGATATATAGACCTTAGAGAAAGCATATCGACCGAGCACGAAGTAGGATTTATATGTATTATATTCAGTATTATAATACTGAATACCTTCTTATACAAGGCATTGTTATGTCATTGCATTATGACGTCACAGTAATGAAAACCAGCTACAATATCTGTTTTTAGAAACATCCAGTCTATAAAGAGTATTGTGACGTCAGCTCTATTGTTGCTTCACAATGAACGTTTCCAAATTTAGAAACAGCAGGTTTATAAATTCTTAAAATAGAAATATCCAGTCTGTAACACTTTTTATACTTGATCATGTGATCCAGTTTGAGCCAATCCGATAGTTGGAACAATACAGAAAAATAATAAATAGGAATATATAGGAAAAATCTTTAAAAATCTTCTCCTCCAGCACCACTGGGCCAGGAAAGATGAAACTCATGTGGAATCCTCCTCAGGTAGTGTAAATTCAAGTTTATTGAAATCATGACCCCCGGGGCAAGGATGGGGCCAAAATGGCTGACCCAAGTTTTACATAGTGATATATAGGGAAACCGTTTAAAATCTTCTTTTGAAGTACTTCAAAGCTTTGATTAGTGATATTTATATGGAATCATCCTACAATGTAAGGTAGTGTAGATTCCATTTTGTTCAAATGATGAATGCCTGGAGGGGGGGGGAGTAAATTCAAGCTTGATGAGCTCAGGTGAGCGCTGTGGCCCCTGGGCCTCTTGTTTTTTTTTTTTATTTTAACTTTCACATTTATATCAAACAAGTGCATGTATATACAAAAGTATGTTCATAAATATATCTTCCTTCAAGTATCTATCATAGATAGCATAAACAAGTATTAAATTTACAAAAGGACATTCCCATACACAAGTTCACATTTAATTAAACACATGTGAAAGTTGTTTTAATATAGGATAGAAAAAGGAGAAGAAGAAAGAGAGAGGGAGAGAGAAAAGAACATTAAAAAGAGAAAATCAAAACAAAAAATTTATAGGGAGCATAGTGTTGGGGTTTTTTTTTCTTTACATTAAGGGGGGTGTAAAGATTAAAATTAGTTTCTTGAAAAAAATTCATAAATACATATGTATATGTAGACTTCTACAAAAGAATCAGATCATATCACAGATGCTCTGCCAGTTATTCTCATACTCTGTATATTTACATTGTTTCAAAAGTAAAAATTTTCAATCAAGAATCTTTCAACAATAATTGTTTTTAAAGTCATTATACTTAAAACAGAAGGATTTGTATATTAGTCGAAAAAATAAAATTCTTAGTTATCAGTGTCATCACATTTTGCACTTTATGGACATCCTTATTCTTATGTTTGCCAAATATTTATATGGAAGCATCCTCAGGTAGTGTAGATTCAAGTTTGTTCAAATCATGACCCCTGGGGGTAGGGTGGGGCCACAATGGCTGACCAAATTTTTACATAGAAATATAGAGGAAAAATCTTCTCAAGAATAGAAAAGCTATAATTGATCATATTTTTAATGAAGCATCCTTAGGTAGTGTAGATTCAGTGTTTTTTTTCCTTATATAACTGGTACCGATAGACGGCACCATTCCCAATACCAACAAGAGGCCCATGGGCCACATCTCTCACCTGAGCACTAAAGTAGGAAAAAGTAGATAATGGCTTTTAAACATAGTCTTATGACCAATCATGGATTTGCTAATTTTAAGAAAATGATTTTATAAGAATTTTCCTATATATTTCTATGTAAAACTTTGGTCGTCTAATATGGCCCCTGGGGGTCATGGTTTGAACAAACTTGAATCTTCACTACCTGAGGATGCTTCCATATAAATTTGATGAATTATGGCTTTGTCATTCTTGAGAAGAAGATTTTTAAAGAATTTTCCTATATATATCTATGTAAAACTTTGGTCAGACATTTTGGCCCCGCCCTACCAACGGGGGTCATGAATTTAACAAATTTGAATCAACACTGCCTGAGCATACTTCCATATAAATATGATCAATTATGGCTTTGCCATTCTTGAGAAGAAGATTTTTAAAGAATTTTCATACATATTTCTATGTAAAACTTTGGTCGGCCATTTTGGCCACACACTACCCCCGGGGATCATGATTTGAACAAACTTGAATCTACACTACCTGAGGATATTTCCTCATAAGTTTCATTTTTCCTGGCACAGTGGTTCTTGAGAAGAAGATTTTTAAAAAATGCCATTAATTTTTCACTAATTCGTAATTATCTCCCCTTTGAAAGGGCATGGCCCTTCATTTGAACAAACTAGAATCCCCTTCACCCAAGGATACTTTGTGGCAAGTTTGGTTGAAATTGGCCCAGCGGTTCTTGAGAAGAAGTCGAAAATGTGAAAATTTTACGGACAGACGGACAGACAGACGGACGCCGGACAAAAAGTGATCAGAAAAGTTCACTTGAGCTTAGGGCTGGGACGATACTGAACTTAGTCGATCCGATACACATCACGATACCTTAGGTACGATACGATACATATCACGATACATTTAAAACCAAATAAAACTAGATAATTTTTTAGAACATTTAATTTTGAACAAAACAGTGTGTGAAAATAAACTAATTTAACAAATGAACTGGGAATTAGAGTTTCTTGACTCAAATTGACTGTTGTTCGTGCCCCGTCTTTCTAATATACCGGGAGTCCCAAATTGTCCCAGACACCCGATTTACTGCCAATTGGTTTCGTTTATTTGATGTAATCTGGCGTGTCGAACATCATTTTGACGCTAATATTTAGAATTCTGTATCAGCAAGACGTTTGTACTATATTTGTGTTTGTTTAAACGTCTTGATGATACAGACTAAAGGACTTAAAATTTTGAATTCTAAAGCCCGTAAAATTTTGGAAATTAAAAAAAAGTGCGGAAAGGTATCGTGATACTTAATTATATGAATCGATCCGTAGATCGTCAAAGTGAATACTGCGATGCATCGGTGCACCGGTGGATCGTCCCACTCCTACTTGAGCTTTCAGCTCAGGTGAGCTAAAAATGTTAATTTTTCCAAATTTTGTGACCTAAAATTCCCAATTTAACTGTGAATCAACAGACTACTACGACATCATACCAGGATATTCATTTTTAAATGAAACATTGTACAAGTTGACTTCTTGTTTCACTTCCGCTTAAATCGAAAGCAAAGAAAGTTGTTATTTGGCGTGTAAACAGCGAAGTGTCATACATTTTGACAATTTGAAAGCATGAAAATGTGAAAATGTGAAAATTTGAAAACATAGGACATTGATAAAAGAATCAATAAGTACTCCCTGCTTATTCTTTAAGGACGTTCGATCCTGATTTTTGAGCGTATTTTGCGTATGTCCATTATTTATAAGATTAAGCATCATTTTTAGGTTTTAACAATAAAAATGAATTCTGCAGTTCAAATTTTACTATACCTAATGAAAAAACTGCGATTAAATTCCATTCAAGTAGAATTAAGCTAGGGACTACTGTATACAGGGAAATTTTCGCCCCTGTTTTATTTTCGCCTCTTTCGCCATACCCTCATTTGGGCGAATTTAAAACGGGGCGAAATCAAATAATACAGTATAATTTCTTAAACAAAACTATGACAGGGCAAATTTAAAACGGGGCAAAACTATTTGCAAGTGTGAAAGGGCGAAAATAAGACTGGGCGAAAATAACCCTGTATACAGTATATTTCATGGCGGAAGGTTTTTTAGACGAAAATGATTAGTTTTTCTATTTTAACCTATAACTGTTCTGTTAATTTTGGATTCCTAATTTTCTATCCTAGTTGCACACAAAGTTGTTTTTTGCAGTGAAATGTGTTATGCTGCTTTTGAAATATCTATTGAATTATTTTTAATGAATTCTTACAACAAAGTTTGACAAATATAGTCAATATATTCTGAAAATCTGTCAAAAAAGTGAGCCAATTTTAACGTAAAATTGACACTTTTTTAGTAATATCTAATAATTTTCATCATATACCCCCACTTTTGATATTCTATTCTTTATATTCAAGATAAATTTGACCTATTTGCTTAAAATCAGAAAAAGTTTAAGACTTTAAAATACTTTTCTTGCTTATCAAATTTTCAATGCCAAAAAAATCACTTTTTGTTAGTGCAGAAAGGTCAAATAATTGATTATGCGAAGCAATTTGAAACTTTTTCTTAGACACAATTTTTAAGTTTCTTTTTTAAAACAAACTTAGAGTTTATTTTGTTTCATGCTTTAATTGGATAAAAATATTTGAGAGAAAACGTCACAAATTTAATTTTTAATTAAGACACAAATTTCAGTGCAAGAAGGTAATATTAAATGTACTGTAGCGCAAAAAAAAGCGTATTGACCCCCACTTTTTGATTTGAATTTTAATTAAGCTTCGTATGTACAAACTAAAAATATACTTGGCAAAAAAGTTTAAGACTTTAAACATCAGGATCGAACGTCGTTAAAACACGTATTTATGGTTAATTAAGTTGGAATAAGTGCAAAATACGTTTTATTTCATTAAATGAGACACAATTCTCATTGTTTTTCTTCGATGTTATTTTTCCCAACTGAACTGGTACTTGACCCTTTCCCAATGGGTGGAAAAAAAAATCGCTGAGATTCAAGTTTGTTCAAATCATGGCCCCCGTGGGTAGGGCAGGGCAACAATGACCGAACAAAGTTTTACATAGAAATATAAAATATAAATTTTTTAGAAATCTTCTTCTCAAGAATAGTAATGCCATAATTGATCATATTTATATGGAAGCATCCTCAGGTAGTGGAGATTCAAGTTTGTTAAAATCATGACCCCTGGTGGTAGGGCGGGGGCAAAATGGCCGACCAAAGTTTTTCATAGAAATATAGAGGAAAATTCCTTTAAAAAACTTCTTCTCAAGAATAGAAAAGCTAATATGTTAGACGGTGTGACCGTTAGTGAGGGCGGAGTCATGAAGAGAAAAATGCTACGTTTTATTGTTTAATGATAAATCAGCTGATTAGTTATATTCTGAAATTGTCAGAGCATAGACTTAAAAGAAAAGGGTTCGCTTCATGCATGTCTATGTTCAGTGTCAGAAAATCATAACAAAGAACTCATTTCTCTTGAAAAAAAAAACCTTCCCATCTCTTACATGTACCTCATTACTTTTCAATCAAATAATGCAATTTAATGGCTTAAAAAATGTGAGCACTACAAAATTTCATCATGAGATGAATGGTTGTCTAGCCACAACACTTAAAGTCAAAGAACGTTGAGGGAAAAAAGAGGGACATGCATTGGACCACTAATGGATTTAACATACTGGGCCCAAGAAATGTGAGATGCCTCGGTCCAACGGCACCTCAAACTTTAATAGTTATACCCGTAACGGTAAACTTGTTTCAAAATATGGATATATCCAACAATAATAAATTCATAAACATGCATTTTCTGAGCATCAATTGAATTCCTTTTCTTTCACTACTTGATTTATATGTTTATTTAACAACACTTATCTAACACCTCAAGTCATTTCTCAACTGTTATTACTCCCATAACATACATGATAGTTATGACATCATCTAAAGTAAGAACAATATTGTCATGACCAGATCAGGGGCCCGTTTCATCAAAGGTCGTAGATTTAAGCCTTAACTTAGGCGTACTTCCGGGGCTTACGCCAAAATTTAGTTGGGCGTAATTCGCGTTTCACCAAGTGGCGTAAGTCTAGTCGTTAAAGATACGCTTAGTCGCAGGACTAAGTCCTTGACAACGCAGCATTGCGCAGGCGCAAAAACATAAACACTGTCCACTGCGTTCAAACATATAAATATGTAATATTGTAGCACGTCAAAGTACAGAATAATACAAATTATAGATAAATGAATACTTGCACTGATTGAAACATGCATAGATTGAAAGGGTTATGTAGGAGACATGCATCTCTAAGAAATCGATTTTAGGTTTGTTTTTTTTTTTTTTTTTTTTTTACAATCTTTCAGTGAAAAAAGTCATAAATTGAAAGAAAGAAAATGATTGTACATGTGCATGTATATCTGAATTAAGCTAAACTTTTTATTTTGGAATTTTAATTACAGCCCTCCCCCTTTCCGAAATTGAAACAGGTTAATGCCTTTGCATTTGATAATACATGTCATAATTCGATACATACCGACTCTACTGATAAAATACTAATAATTAAGTTTGAGACAGTATAAGATTTTTTTTTAATTATTTTTATAAGAAATGTGTAGTTGCAGGCAAAAATAATGTATAAAATAATAAACATGCAAACAGTTTACATATGTAAACTTATTGATATAATTTTTTTTTAATTAATTTTATAAGAATGTATACTTGCAAGCAAAAATAATGTATAAAAAGTTTATATATGTGCACACATTGAATCAAGAAATAAATTTTACAAATCTATTACTAAGGTACACGTAAGACAATCCTTTCTAAGTCTATTAATTCAAATGATTCATTATAATTGATTATTAATTAAAATGACACAAAGTTTCATAAACAATTTCGAATACTAGACTGCATGTCCATAAAAATATAGACAAAAATTCTTTACTATCCGCAGCTTAAATTTGATATACCGCTTTTCAAGTACACACAGAGAGAGAGAGAGAGAGAGAGAAGAGAGAGGAGAGAGAGAGAGTAATTTGAAAAAAGAATGACTATAAAGGTATTCTTACATAAATTCTCTGCTTTTTTATCTCTGTCTTTAAAATTAAGTTACAGTTAGTCTTTATTTTGTTTTTCATTTTAAAAAATGTAAATTATGCAGGAAATTAAAAAAATGTATATTTTTATCCTATATGTGCTTTTTATGCGCTCAGATTATCAGAGATGATGTAAGACTTACCCGGTACTCTATCAGACGAAACCGTGAAAAATAAAGAAAGATGTCTTCCGCATCAATGTTTGTCTGAGAAAAAATATTTTAAGGAAAAATTCATTTCTTGAACTGTGTAATTATCACCGTATTACATCGATATAATAAAAGTAATATTTTCCCCATTTAAAAATCTGTTACAGTCTATGATACTCCCTGCGGATTGCGTTTTAGATTCACTGGGGATTTTACTTTTCCCAGATACCTAGAGAAATAATTGAACTCGCCAATATTTCTGTACATTAAAAGTTGAATAATCTGCAAATTCGGGAGGTTCTGGACACTCTCTCCCATCCCCTCGAGATCCACACATGTGGACGAAGAGTAAATAAGAAATGGACTCTTCGAACATGAAAAAAAACCTACAGTTGTTTTTGAATTTATGATGTATTATTTTTTCTATAAGTTAAATATAGAAAATTACCAGAAAGAGGATGATTGTACCTAATTTTTAAACCAATGCCCCCCTCCCCAAGAAAAAATATGTTGTGGAAAATATTTTTTTAATCAAAAAAGACAATTTTGATGAATCTCCTGCCTCCCTTACGAATATAATGACAGTATACACATTTTAAGTATGTAAAACCCAAAATATGAGTCCGACCAAAAAGCAAAATAAGTCACAATTGCAATATTTAATAAAGATTCTGTGAAATCGCAAATAAATTTCATTCAGTGGTGAGAGAGGAGCTGTGAATGAGAGATGGGCACCCAAAAGCGAATAGACGGACAGACTGACAAGAAGCGGGGGTATAAATATAGTTATTTGTGTAGTCACTGAACTCGATTTACAGTATCTTATACAAAACAATACAACAATTAAAACGAAAGAAATGGTTGTCGAAGAAATCTCAAACAAGAAAATCTTTTCTTCTGAGAAGAATTCTATTAAAATATGAAGTACGTTATTGCTTCAATCAACTGAAATGGTTGTAACAGCCCCCCCCCTCCCCCTCACTCACTTCATAGTATGTATAATTAAATAATGCAATGTTTGTATTTTAAAAACTTCTTAGAACCGAACTTTTTCTTTAGAACTCGCTAAATTGTTTAAAAATGAATAAAATTGCTTAATTTTAACTTTACGCCCGAACTTACGCCTACCCTTGAGTAGACGTAAAAGTTTGGCCTAAATTTAGTCAGGCGTAACGATGCACTCTTTACTTCGTGCTAGTCCCGACTTTACGCCGGCGTAGCACTACGACTGGGCGTACGACCTTTGATGAAACGGGCCCCTGAAGAGGAACTTGGGACTCAAACTACACTGCAGACAGATGATCTAGCTACTTCCTGGATGAACCAAGTCTTCTGACAAACATGTTACTATCACACAAGGGTTAAAAATATAACAGCATCAAAATTTTTATTTAAAAAATATTTGGAAACTAAAGGATTCATGATCATTATCAGGGACATTTAATACTATGTCCCTGTTGTGATATATCTTTTTTTCTTTTTATTTATTTCTTTTTATTTTGCATCAATTGGAAACCCATTAATTATAACTTTGAAGTCATATCACTTTGTGGATATTTAATATGCATTTACTTTAAGATGTACCCGGTATGCATGGAGACTGAACAATTGTCTCTCCAGACTGTGCATCATACATTGTTTAACTTTTCCCCCTGCTTTAATTTTGACATATATGTGTAATTCCAATTGTCCAAAAAAAAAAAAAAAACTTTTTAAATTTTTAAAATACATACATCGTATTAGATTTTTCTTTTGAGAGTGATCTTTATAATAAACTGATATTTTGTCATATGACAACTTCGTAAAATAAAATATTAATTCTTAAAAAGTCACAACAAAAACGATACTTCCATCTGCTATATTAATAGATAATAATGTATTCATGTACAAGTAGATATTCATAAACAATCTGGATACCTTACAAAAAAAATAAAATAAAAAAAAGGAAAAAAAGAAGAAGAAAATCAACACACTCTGATTGAGTCCCCTGTTAGACTTTTCACAATGTATTGTATTTTAATTGCCATTCTCTGTAACCACTTAAACTTCGTTGCCACGCATGGTCACCGATTTTGATGAAACTTCACCCATGCTTAGTACTTGACACCAGAAACAAATATCAAACAAAATTTCGTTGCTAAGTGTCTCGGTTGCTATGGCAACAGCCGGAAAAGTTTGAAAAATCGAGATTTTCAGCCACTTTAAATCCTGACTGTGGCTTAATAAAAACTAGAAAAAGCAAACAAACCATTCTAACAAAAACATGACACCTTGATGTCACTTATACTGTGAAGAAACTGTTAAGAATATATCTCTAAGTAAGTGGTAAACAAGGGTACATTTGGAATACATTTAAAATGCTGAAATATGCTGAAAAACACTCCATATTCACTAATGGTAGGTGTTACATGCTAAAACTCAATCATTGACTTAAGAAAAACAATGAAAATGTTTGACCTTAAGTATATAAGTATAAGCAATATTATTCTAAAAATAACTTTTATGGTTGCCATGGTAACACAGTGTAACCATGCAAAACCAGTAACGAAGATTGGGTTAATGCTACTGTCTTGAGGGAAAACATGAAAATTCAAGACTGGCAAATATGCATCCTTAGGACCTTGCAACACCAAAACCATAAGAAAAATTGGGTATAATTGCTACTTTGTAGTGTTACCATGGAAACAAAGTACCAGTGCTTAAAAGTGATTTTTTTTTCCGCTGCATTAAGAATTAAATTGCCATTTAATCAAGAAACAAACTAAAGAGCTTAGCTTGAATAGTCTTATCTGTTAGAACTGAATTTAAATATCATATATTGATAAAATTTGATGAATAAAACAGCACTGTTGCTATGGTTACCAAGAAGGGAAAATGTTCGATTTTTTTAACTTTATATCAATATTAAACCCTGTGTGCCAACTTCTTGCATCCACTTAGAGATTGGATGATAGTCAAAATTAAAAGTCAAGTTAGCTGTTAATAAATATCAATCATAAAAGTTTTGGGAATCTACATTTAAGGGTACGTATCCAAGGAAACAAAATATTTTTCAGGTTTTTAAGCATATATTTTCTGCTTATTTCCATAGCAACGCTCTATTTAAAGAATCCAATCTGAATTTTTTGAAATGGGAAAATTTGGAGCACACCAACATCTTATAAAATTGATCAGTAGTTATGAGGAAATGTGCTTTTTTTAAAAGATAGGATCATATTTGAACACACATACTTTGAAGGCTCTCTGGGGCATAAATACCTTGGCAACCATTGCCAACCAAAATGAAATATCATATTTTTTCTTGGTATGTGTTTCAAGGCTCTTTTTTCTTTTATTTGGTAACATTTCATCCTATAATTGCTTTTCATTTTTACGAGTATGACTTCATAAAATTCAATTAATATTATTTTTACTTTTGAATACTTTGTTACCATAGTAACGTATGTAATAGTTGATTTACCAAACATGTTTATCATGCATATGAGACTTTTTACCTTAAACCTTTGGAAACAGTCATTAACAATTGTTTGCTTTGCCGCAAATGTTAACTATGGGGCTCTAAACATGTTAAAAAATGCCATTTTTCGAACTTTAAGACATGTTGCCATGGTTACTATAAAACATAGCAACCAAATTTTGCCTGATTTCAGTTCAGGGAATCAATGCCTTTTATCATAGAGAGTTTGGAGAAATTCTGAGACTATGCGTGCCACAGCTCCTATATAAAATTTCAAATCATTACAGAGAATGGCTCTTAACACTTTAAAAATATTTTTAACTGTTCAAAAAATATACTATGTCTATAAAAACCTATATTTCTAGCTTTGTATGTATTGACAAGTATAATCCTGAAGACATTTATTATTGGCAAATTTAATTAAACAAATAAATAAATAAGGATATTCTTGTGAAAAGGGGCCACATATAGATCCGCTCCTCCATAGTGCAGACGACAGCGCCGCCTTCAGGGAAATTCTGACCAATCAAATGCCGTTTTACTTGTTAGCGTGAACTATAAATAAATCTAAACGTCTAAAACGAAAGTAGGAAGGGTCTGATTACTAATGGATTTGATTTTGAGTAAAAGAGAATAACTACACATTATCCATGGATTGAATGTTTTTACTTTGATGAAAGTCTCATCAACAACGAGAATTTGCGCGTGGATAAAATCGACGCCATTTGTGCCGACGCCATATTGTCGCCAAGAATCTCAGTTCCATAGGTATTGTAATTGACATATAGTTTTCAATAGATTTCTTTTGTTTTTCATATGCATACGTGTTACCTATAGGGAGAGCTTCGCTCTCACGGGCCCTTCGGGCCTGTGAGAGAGCTCCGCCCTCTATTATTGATCATATTTATAATGAAGCATCCTCAGGTAGTGTAGATTCAAGTTTGTTCAAATCATAACCCCTAGATGTAGGGCAGGCCACAATGGCCAACCAAAGTTTTACATAGACATATATAAGAAAATTCTTAAAAATCATCTTCTCAAGAATAACAAAACCATGATTGGTCATGGGACTACTTTTGGATTTAAACTTTTTAATAATAAACCAATTTCTACTTTTTCCTAGCCACAGTGCTCAGGTGATTGATGTAACTGATGTGGCTCATGGGCCTTTTGTTACTGAAAATTGAGTCATATTTTGTCATCATTTAAACATAGGAGATTAGACAGATATCTTTAATTCCAAATCCAATGAAGTGTTTATGCAATGTTTTTCATTGAATTTAATTTACAATATGTACAATTTGTTCAGTATAATGTTCAATAGAAGGAACACTATTCAGGATATATATGCAAATCGATGCTGGAAATCACAAATTGACAAATGTATAACAACTGATAGAATTATAATCACTTTAGATACTTGTAAACTGTCAGTTTTTTGGAGACTTGTCCCACACAGAGATTGTTCTCATCATCCACACACAAACTACGGGGAGTGTATATCCCTTGTTGTTGTGTGAGTAATAGAGACAAGAACTGACCATCCTGATCAAGGAGGTGAACAGTGTTATTTATAAAGTATCCATCACACACCAGGATGTGACCGAGGACATCAGTACAGATTCCAAAGGGACGGAACCCTGACTCCTGACCTTTGTAGGAGAACCTGTGTTGTCCTGATTTGTTCACCACCACTACTGCCATTTTAGAACAGTCTGATGTACAGATATCTCCATTGATGTTTTCTGTTATGTAGTGTGGTACACTATACAGTCCCTGTCCTTTGTTATCCCACTGTATGTTCTGTACTTCTTTCCCTGTCTTGTTGTACCTGGCAACTATTCTCCAAATAGCTGACACCATCCCCACCAGTAAGTCCCCATTGATGTGGGAGGAGTGTATGCAGAGTGGTGCCCTGTCTCCAGTTTTAATGAATTCATTGATATTATTATCCTGTGTTATCCTATTGATGACTTTCTTGTTTTTGTCTGTAAAGATCAGATCCCTGTCCTGTGTGACTGTGTGATAACCTTGTTCTGTACCACAGGTTTTTATCTTCTGTATCATATTCCCCTGTAGATCTGTCTGGACAAGATTACCACACCTGTCACTGATCCAGAATCTGTCTGATTGATCTAGTGATACATGGCATACATCATCAACAACTGGTACATTGAACTCCCTGACCTTGGTGACAGAGGCAGATAGAGACAGTGTTTGTTTCTTGTCAGATTTCAAATCTTTATCTTGTTCACTTGTAGTTTTTATTGATGTAGAAAAAGAAACAGTTTCCATGGGCTTTACTCTTCTTAATGTTTCCTTTCTATTTGTTTCAGTTATCTTCCCTAGTAATTTAGCAACCTCTTTTTTGCTGTATTGAGCAGAGGAAAATTCTGGTTTGACAGGTTTTGTGGTTTCTGGTATGGATTTTATTTGTAAGTTCTCTAGAAGTTGAGTTGTGAAGTTAGTGAGCTCAGTAGAGGACAGGTAACTCTGGAACTCTTTAACAAGGTCACTGAGATAGACAATGTAATCATCAAATGTCTTCTCTTGACTCTTTAATTTCTCCAATAATGAATTCTCTATTTGGTTTAATTCTTCCATATTTTCTGAGAGCACTGTGTCCACCATGTTTTTGAGAGACTCGGCTTCAGCCTTCATGGATGTCCGTATGCTGTCCATGATCTGTTTAACTTCTGTGGCATCTTCCCGAACTTCTTTCTGTAAATCCTGTGTCGTGGGAACAAAGTAATTATGGATTTTATAGAGTTCCTTTTGGCATAATTTAAACTTATCTGAGTAGATAGTTTCTAAATCAGTAAAACGATGCCCCTGGTGTTCTTGCATTGTAGCACACTTTGAACATAAAGGGATATTGCATTCCTTGCAGAAAATATCAATATCTTTAGTGGGATGGATCTTGCATTTCTGCACAGGAAGTTGTCGTTTCCGTAGTTGATAAAGGACTACCTCATGGTTCTTGTTTTCTGAAATCTTCAGATGTTGGTCCCTGCATGGTTTACACATCTGTTGATGACAGGAATTGCAGTAGAATTCACAATTTCTCTCACAATCTTCTACACCACACTCTAGAAAGTGTTGAGGAGTGTCTGGAATTTTCGGTTTGGAAAGTGCCATCTAAAATTAATATTAAAAGGTTGTTGTATGCATGTGGATTTCAAAATTGTAACAGATTTACATATTGAATTAAATTGTTTAAGTTTTCAGAATACGATACATACATGTAAATTATTAAGTCAGACTGAGAAGGAATGCCCCATAAAGGTTTATCCGAGATTCCTCTGACTCTAACCCCCACTTTTATATTGTGACTTGTCCCCCGCACAAGTCACAATATAAAAGCGGGGGTTAGCAGTCAGAGGAATCTCGGATTACATAAAGGTGTAAAGTTGTAAATTCTTCCGTTGATTAGATCTTAGATTATCTTAAACAAATAGGACTTGAGTCAGCAATATGCTCTTTTTCAGAAAAATATAAATTTCATGTATGCAGGCGTCCCAGATACTTACTTTTTAAACAAATGACCTCTAAATGTTTACTTCTTCTTTGGAATGTCGGAGTGAGATTTTTGTCGAGACTTAGACGAGATCTGTATTTTACTTCCTGGTTGGAGATAAATTTAAATCTCCCAGGTGCAACTGTACTTAAGTACCGAATGAATAATATTGTTGAATATAATTTAGAAGTACCAGGTATATGTTATTGAAGGGGAAAATGTTAGAAAGTAAACTAATTTATTTTTTTTATTTTTTGTTATAAAATGTAAATAAATATGTGTATTTGTTAGCTCTTAAGAGCCCAAAAAAGTAGTTGTTGCTAAAAATTTCTTCTCAAAAACCACTGTCCTGCAAACTTATACACAAGGATTAGGATATGTTGAAGATTCATCTTTAAATTAATCTTATTCACAAGAACTACTAGATTTAAAAATTCAAATAAAGTCTTGATTAAAAAATTCCTGAGGTAGTGTAAATTTCAAGCATAGTCTTTGGAGGTAGGGTGGGGCCAAACTAGGGGATCAAGGTTTTATATCCTTATATTTTGAAATTCTTTGTTCTTCCTCTAACAAATCACTGGACCATAAAAGATGGAGTTCATGTTCTAGCTACCTTATAGCCTCAGAAATGTTGCTCTCTGCTTTTAGAAAATTCAGACAGATAAAGGCGAGGGTTGTAAATCCAAGGGTTGTAAAAGCCTTTGATTTATGCCACCATTTTTTTTGGTCGCTCACAGTAGGGAAGTTTTATACAGTTAATTCTCGATAAACTGCCACCTTTTGTAATTTAGAAATCATGGGGGTATAATGAATTTGGCAATGGATGGAATTTCCTATTGTTTAGGAAACAAGAAGAGTTACTGTTCTTAGAAAATCCAGTTAGCGTTTCTATTATTACATGTACATATATAAAAAAAATATTTTTAAATTTGAAAATGCTCAGATAATTTTTTTATGTACAATTTCACTTAAAAAAAAATGTGCAGTTATGAAATAAAGACAAGTACATGTGTATGCATTTAAATTTATTACCTAACCTACTATATAAATTATAATTAGGCATTTTGAACTGTTTCACGGTTTACTTTATGTTTTTGTGTGATCATGAAACAGTGAACTGTTGACAGGTCCACAGAATGATTTGTTGACTGTTTAAAGTGTCATTGTGATATTCAAGCGTTTTGATGACCACGACATCACTATTTACCTGCTTTATAATTAATCAAATTTAAATAAAACACACAAACAACCCATTTATTAAGTATTACTTTAAATTAAAAATATTAATTTAATCTTTGTATTATGTGTTCAGCTAAATAATAGACAAGTATGTGAATTTTTAGGTAACCTGAGTTACTCAGGTGACCTATTGCTATCCGTTTTCGTCCGTCGTGTGACGTGTGTCGTGTGTTAACATTTGAACATTTTCAGCTTCTTCTCTGCAACCACTGAACCAATTTCAACCAAATTTGGCACAAAGCATCTATCGGTGAAGGGGAACAAAAATTGTGAATTTCATGATCCCTGCCCCCCCTGGGGCCTGAGGGGTGGGGCCAAAACCACTAAAATTAATGCAATCTTTAAAAATCTTCTTCTTTACTCCTGGACATCAAGCAGTCAAACTATTCGCATGATTGTAATCAGCATTGAGTCCTCTACCAAAATTGTGAAATTCATGGCCCTGGGGTCAGGGGTTCTAGTGCTAGGGCGGGGCTAAATAAGTATATAGTGAAAATGCATTATTTCTTTTAAAATCTTCTTCATTGCTCCTGGGTATTTAATAAATCAAAAAAGTACATAGTCTGCTCTTAGGTATTAAATAAACTAACTAAGTGCATAGTTATGATGAGAAAGAGTGCCTCTACCAAAATTGTGAATTTTATGGCCCCAGGGTCAAGGGTTCTGGTGAGGGTGGGGGCTCTATTGATTATAAAGTGAAATTACATTAATTCTTTGAAAATCTTCTTCTCTGTTCCTAGGTATTAAATAAACAAACTAAGTGCATAGTTATGATGAGCAAGAGTGCCTCTACAAAAATTGTGAATTTTATGGCCCCAGGGTCAGAGGTTCTGGTGTTAGGATGGGGCTCTATTGATTATATAGTAAAAATACATGATTTTTTTTGAAAATCTTCTTCTCTGCCCCTGGGTATTAAATAAACATAATTAGTACATAGTTATGATGAGCAAGAGTGCTTCTACCAAAATTGTGAATTTTATGGCCCCAGGGTCAAAGGTTCTGGTGTCGGGGGGGTGGGGGGCTTTATTGATTATATAGTGAAATTACATGAATTCTTTGAAAATCTTCTTCTCTGCTCTTAGGTATTAAATAAAATAACAAAGTGCATATTTATGATGAGAAAGAGTGCCTCTACCAAAATTGTGAATTTTATGGCCCCAGGGTCAAGGGTTCTGGTGTTGGGGGGGGGCTCTCTTGATTATATAGTGAACTAATACCAAGGAGCAGAGAAGAAGATTTTCAATGAATTCTTTGAAAATCTTCATCTCTGCTCCTATAAACTAACTAAGTGCATATTTATGATGAGCAAGAGTGCCTCTACAAAATTTGTTAATTTTATGCCCCCAGCATCAATGGTCTTGGGGGGGGGGGGGCTTTATTGTTTATAAAGTGAAAATACATGAATTCTTTGAAAATCTTCTTCTCTGCTCCTAGGTATCAAATAAACTAACTAATTACATGGTGATGATGAGCAAGTGTTCCGTAACTAAGATTGTGAATTTTATGGCCCCAGGGTCAAGGGTTCTGGTTGGGGGGGGGGGGGGGGCTCTATTGATTATATAGTGAAAATATGTGAATTACTTGAAAATCTTCCTCTCTGCTCCTAGGTATTATATAAACTATCTAAGTGCATAGTTATGATAAGCAAGTGTTCCTCAACCAAATTTGTGAATTTAATGGCCCTATCATCAAGGGCTCTGGTGTTGGGGGGGGGGGGGGGGGCTCGATTGATAATATTGATTATATAGTGAAATTACATGAATTCTTTGAAAATCTTTTTCTCTGCTCCTAGGTATTAAATAAACCAACTAAGAGCAAGAGTGTCTCTACAAAAATTGTGAATTTTATAGCCCCAGGGTCAGGGGTTCTGGTGTTAGGGTGGGGCTCTATTGATTATATAGTGAAAATACATTAAATCATTGAAAATTTTCTTCTCTGTCTCTGGGTATGAAGCAGATGAACTACCTATATAGTTATGATGAGCAAGGGCCCTAATATTGCAGAATTGTGAATTTCAAGGCCCCAGGGTCAGGGGGGGGGGACTCTACTTATATACTGGAAATGAATTAATTGTTTGAAATCTGATCCTTTGTATTTATAAAACATAAGAAAATTCTTAAAAAATCTTCTCAAGAATAGCAAAGCCATAATTGATCATATTTATATGAAAGGATCCTCAGGTAGTGTAGATTCAAGTTTGTTCAAATCATGACCCCCAGGGGAAGGAAGGGGCCAAAATTGCCGATCAAAGTTTTACATAGAAATATATAGGAAAATTCTTAAAAATCATCTTCTCAAGAACAGCAAAACCATGATTGGTCATGGGACTACTTTTGGATTTAAACTTTTCAATAATAAACCAAATTCTACTTTTTCTTAGCCACAGTGCTTAGGTGAGCAATGTGACCCAAGGGCCTCTTGTTAATGAAAATTGAGCTATATTTTTTGTCATCATTCAAACATAGAAGATTAGACAGATATCATTTAATTCCAAATCCAAAGAAGTGTTTGTGCAGTGTTTTCCATTGAATTTAATTTGCAATATGTACAATTTGTTCAGTATAATGTTCAATAGAAGGAAAACTATTCAGGATATGCATTTCAGTGCTGGCAATCAAAAACTGAAGTTTTATGATTATGTACAACTGATAGAATTATAATCACTGTAGATACTTGTACACTGTCAGTGTGTTGGTGTGACCTTGTCCCACACAGAGATTGTTCTCATCATCTACACACACACTATAGGGAATGCAGTATAACCCTTGTTGTTGTGTGAGTAATAGTGACAAGAACTGACCATCCTGATCAAGGAGGTCAACAGATTCACTGTACTCATCACACACCAGGATGTGACCGAGGACATCAGTACAGATTCCAGAGGGACGGAAGCCTGACTTCTGACCTGTGTAGGAGAACCTGTGTTGTCCTGATTTATTCACCACCACTACTCCTTTATCATAGTCTGATGTACAGATATCCCCATTGATGTTTTCTGTGATGTAGTGTGTATAACTATACAGTCCCTGTCCTTTGTTATCCCTCTGTATGTTCTGTAGTTCTTTTCCTGTCTTGTTGTACCTGGTGACTCTACCTTCTTCACCCTTCATCATCCCCACCAGCAAGTCCCCGTTGATGTGGGAGGAGTGTATGCTGTGTGGTGTCCAGTCTCCAGTTTTAATGAATTCAGTGATATTATTATCCTGTGTTATCCTATTGATGACATTCTTGTTTTGGTCTGTAAAGATCAGATCTCTGTTCTGTGTCACTGTGTGGTAACCTTGATCTCTTCCACTGGTTTTTATTAGCTCTTCTGAGCCGAAGGCTCAAAGAGCTAATGCTATGGCCATTTGTGCGGTGTGCGTCGTGCGGTGTGCGGTGTGCGATGTGCGGTGTGCGTTAACTTTTTACAATATGGGCCATAACTCAAGAACCCCTTGGCCAATCAGTACCAAATTTGCCACAGGGTATCCTTGGCCCAAGGGCTACCATTTATACTAAAATAAGGGTTGGGACCCTAAAAAAAGGGGAGATAATTAGGAAAACAAAACCAAAAGTACTAGTTGCTAAAAAATCTTCTTCTCCAGAACCGCCAGGCAGATTTTCACCAAATTTACATACAAGGATCAGGATATGTTGAAGATTAAAAATTGTTCAAGGCATGACCCTGGGGCAAAGGGCGTGGCCTCAAGGTCACTTTGAAGTTGACCTAAATTTACAATTAATAAAAATGTTTATATTTTGTTAACTATAAGGACTAGGATCATCAAATATTGTAAGTTGATGCATCTTAGGACTTCACATCATGTAAACTCAAAAGTAGGTCACGGTGACCTACTTTTTAAATTTTGTGGGCATTTGTTTTCAAATTGATTTGAAAGCATATTTTGGACACTTTAAGGCCTATGATCATGAAACTTAGTCAGTTGATGCATTTTGGGTCCTTGAACAACGTCAACCTAAAAGTAGGTCACCGTGACCTACTTTTTTAACTTTATGACTTAACCTTTTTAAAACATTAAATCCCATTATTTCAGGCACTGAAAGGGTTAAAATCATCAAATCTTGTAAGTTGCTGCATCTTGGGACCTTAAAACATATTTAAGAAAAAGTAGGTCACTGTGACCTACTTTTAGAATTTTGCAGGCATATGTTTTCAAATTGTTTAAAAGGCATTTTTTGATAACCTTCAGACCTACAATCATCAAACTTGGTCAGGAGATGCATCTTGGGACTCTGAAAAATGTCGACCAAAATGTAGGTCACGATGACCTACTTTCGACATTTTATGGCTATATTTAAGTATCTCCGGTACTTATTGGCTTAGAATCATCAAACTTTGTGAGTTGATGCATCTTGGGTTTTCGGAGAGTGACGACCAAAAATTAAGTCACGGTGACCTAATTTCGACATTTTATGGCTATATTTAAGTATCTTGGGTATTTATCGACTTAGAATCATAAAATTTTGTGAGTTGATGCATCTTGGGTTTTCGGAGAGTGACGACCAAAAATTAGGTCATGGTGACCTAATTTTGACATTTATGGCTATATTTAAGTATTTCCTTTACAAATTGGCTTAGAATCATCAAACTTTGTCAGTTGATGCATCTTGGGTTTTTGGAGAGTGACGACCAAAAATTAGGTCACAGTGACCTAATTTCGACATTTTATGGCTATATTTAAGTATCTTGGGTATTTATTGGCTTAGAATCATCAAACTTTGTGAGTTGATGCATCTTGGGTTTTCGGAGAGTGATGACCAAAAATTAGGTCACAGTGACCTACTTTTGACCTTTTATGGCTATATTTAAGTATCTTTGGTATTTATTGGCTTAGAATCATCAAACTTTGTGAGTTGATGCATCTTGGGTTTTCGGAGAGTGAGGACCAAAAATTAGGTCACAGTACCTACTTTCAACATTTTATGTCTATATTAAAGTATCTTAGGTATTTATCGGCTTAGAATCATCAAACTTAGTCAGCAGATGCATCTTTGGACTCTGAAAAATGTAGACTAAAATGTAGGTCATGGTGACCTACTTTCAACATTTTATGGCTATATTTAAGTATCTCTGGTACTTTTTGGCTTAGAATCATCAAACTTTGTCATTTGATGCATCTTGGGTTTTCGGAGAATGTCGACCAAAAAATAGGTTACAGTGACCTACTTTCAACTTTTTATGGTTCTATTTAAGTATCTTAGGTATTAATGGCTTAGAATAATCAAACTGTGTAAGTTGATGCATTTGGGGTTTTCCAAGAATGTAGACCAAGAAGTAGTCCTTTTCGGCTAAGAATCATCAAACTTTGTCAGAGGGTGCAACTTTGGTCTTAGGATACATAGGGTTAGAGGCTTCAAATACAAGTGATAGGTTGTACAATTTATCAGAAGAGCGATTCAAGGCCCTTGGGCCTCTTGTTTTCTGTATCACATTCCCCTGTAGATCTGTTTGGACAAGATTACCCATACAGTCACTGATCCAGAGTCTGTCTGATTGATCTAGTGTTACATGGAATACATCATTAACACCTGGTACATTGAACTCCCTGACCTTGGTGACAGAGGCAGATAGAGACAGTGTTTGTTTCTTGTCAGATTTCACGTCTTTATCTTGTTCACTTGTAGATTTTATTGAAGTAGAAAAAGAAACAGTTTCCATGGGCTTTACTCTTCTTAATGTTTCCTTTCTATTTGTTTCAGTTATCTTCCCTAGTAATTTAGCAACCTCTTTTTTGCTGTATTGAGCAGAGGAAAATTCTGGTTTGACAGGTTTTGTGGTTTCTGGTATGGATTTTATTTGTAAGTTCTCTGGAAGTTTAGTTGTGAAGTTAGTGAGCTCAGTAGAGGACAGGTAACTCTGGAACTCTTTAACAAGGTCACTGAGATAGGCAATGTAATCATCAAATGTCTTCTCTTGGCTCTTTAATTTCTCCAATAATGACTTCTCTATTTGGTGTACTTCCTCCATATTTTCTGAGAGCACTGTGTCCACCATGTTTTTGAGAGACTGAGCTTCAGCCATCATGGATGTCCGTATGCTGTCCATGATCTGTTTAACTTCTGTGGCATCTTCCCGAACTTCTCTCTGTAAATCCTGTGATGTAGGAACAAAGTAATTATAGATTTTAAAGAGTTCCTTTTGGCATAATTTAAACTTATCTGAGTAGATAGTTTCTAAATCAGTAAAATGATGCCCCTGGTGTTCTTGCATTGTAACACATTTTGAACATAAAGGGATATTGCATTCCTTGCAGAGAATGTCTATATCTTTTGTGGGATGGATCTTGCATTTCTGCACAGGAAGTTGTTGTTTCCGTAGTTGATAAAGGACTACCTCATGGTTCATATTTTCTGAAATCTTCAGATGTTCCTCACTGCATTGTTTACACATCTGTTGATGACAGGAATTGCAGTAGAATTCACAATTTCTCTCACAATCTTCAACACCACACTCTAGAAAGTGTTGAGGGGTGTCTGGAATTTTTGGCTTGGAAAGTGCCATCTAAAATTAACATTTAAAAAGTTTGTTACATGCATATGGATTTCAAAATTGTAACAGTTTTACATATTGAATTTAATTGTTTAAGTTAAACTAAAATCAATTTCAGAAAACGATAGATACATGTATTTTATTAAGACAGACTGAGAAGGAATGCCCCATAAAGATGTAAAGTTGTAAATTCCTCTGTTGATTAGATCTTAGATTATCTTAAACAAATAAGACTTGAGTTAGCAATAAGCTCCTTTTCAGAAAAATATAAATTTCATGTATGCAGGCGTCCCAGATACTTACTTTTTAAACAAATGACCTCTAAATGTATAGATCTTCTTTGGAATGTCGGAGTGAGATTTTTGTCGAGACTTAGACGAGATCTGTATTTTACTTCCTGGATGGAGATAAATTTAAATCTCCCAGGTACAACTGTACTTAAGTACTGAATGAATAATATTGTTGAATATAATTTAGAAGTACCAGGTATATGTTATTGAAGGGGAAAATGTTAGATTCATTTTACATAAATATCCAAGTTTTGTTATAAAATGTAAATAAATATGTTTATTTGTCATGTTTGTTAGCTCTTATGAGCCTAAAAAAGTAGTTGTTGCTAAAAATTTCTTCTCAAAAACCACTGTCTTGCAAACTTATACACAAGGATTAGGATATGTTGAAGATTCATCTTTATATAAATCTTATTCACAAGAACTACTAGATTTAAAAATTAAAATAAAGTCTTAATTAAAAAATTCCTGAGGTAGTGTAAATTTCAAGCATAGTCTTTGGAGGTAGGGTGGGACATAAATAGGGGATCAAGGTTTTATATCCTTATATTTTGAAATTCTTCATTCCTCCTTTAACAAATCACTGGACCATAAAAGATGGAGCTTATGTTCTAGCTACCTTATAGCCTCAAAAATGTCTGCTCTCTGCTTTAGAAGATTCAGACAGATAAAGCAGAGGGCTGTAAAACCAAGGGTTGTAAAAGCCTTCATTTATGCCACCATTTTTTTGGTCGCTTTTTTTTGGTCGCTCACAGTAGGGAAGTTTTATACAGTTAATTCTCGATAAACTGCCACCTATTGTAATTTAGAAATCATGGGGGTATAATGAATTTGGCGATGGATTGAATTTCCTATTGCTTAGGAAACAAGAAGTAGAGTTACTGTTCTTAGAAAATCCAGTTAGCTTCTCTATTCTTATTAGTCCCCTACCGGTGAAACCGGAGGGGACTATAGGTTTCCTCTGCGTCTGTCCGTCCGTCCATCTGTCCGTCCCCGTCAGTCTGTCCCACTTGGTTTTCCGCACTTTTTTTCTAAACGCTTGCAGATATTGAGCTCAATTTTGGTACGTGAGTGTATCTTAATGAGTTACAGATCAAGTTTGAATTTCGTTTCGCTTCATTGATTTTTGACAGAATTATGGCATTTTGAATAATTTTCATTCCCACTTGGTTTTCCGCACTTTTTTTTCTAAACGCTTGCAGATATTGAGCTGAATTTTGGTACGTGAGTGTATCTTAATGAGTTACAGATCAAGTTTGAATTTCGTTACGCTTCATTGATTTTTGACATAATTAGGCCAATTTTTTTTTATTAGTTGTTTTACGGATCCGCCGAACCCATTTTTTTAAGTTTTGGAAAAAAAATAAAAATTCCATTCAATCCTTTTTTTATAATCGCCGATCGAACTTGACTTCAATCATAATAAAAAAAATCCGGAAATGACCGTACATTGTTTGAATTTTAATTAGTTGTGATCAGACTCATGTAAACGCTTCCATTATAGACCATAAAACTCTGCAAGCGTTTTATAGACAGAGATGACGGCCATGTGAAACATTTTAGGTTTTTCAAAACAGAATATAAATGTTTTAAGGACATTAGTAAATGTATGACGGTTTTTATGAGCTGATCAGACTGGTGATGATCCTATATGTGATGTTATCTGATCAGCGAATGGAGTGTGGTGGTTGAGGAAATTACAGCCAAAACCAAAGAATCTGATGTCGTCACTTGCACTCCATCCGATACCCATAACTTTTCTTGAGGGTTTTGCGAAGTTTTCAACAGTTTATCTAATGGTTAGTTAACAGTTCATATAATATTTATGACATTTTTAAAAGCACATGTTTGACTGTATTTTAAAATTCTGAAAGACGTGTTGTCAATTGTTAAAGTGTCAGAGAAATAAAAGATTTTTTTGTCATTGTACAGGTATGAATCTATCAAATGATGTGAAAGAAATGTTTCTTAAAGTTTTAAATTTTAGATTTGGAAAAGGAACATCTAAGACAAAAAATGTTTGTATGAGAGTCATAGGAATGTGAAACCCTATGGGGATGACTTATCATTCTAGTAAGTTTATTTGTGTCCATTGGTTGTGCACTGAATTTTAGTTTTATACGGTTTAAGAAAAGGTATTATTTGAATTTGATTAAACTTTTATTATTTTACAGGGGGTTGTGTAAAATTTGCTGAAGTGTGTTTTTCTGTGGCAATGTGGACGTAGCAGGGAGAGGACATCCGTATCCAGTCATAGACCTACACAGAAAAGTTTACCATTGTTCACATAATACCGTATAGCCGGTTTTTTTGGCGGGACACAAATTTGGCGATTTTAGTTTCCTAAGATATATCATTAATTTTGGTGGATAATATTTTGGTGAATTCAAATTTATTACCATTAAGTCGCATGTTAAGAATGCACTCTTGTTACAATAGCATACCCTCCCAAACTTGCCAAAGTGTCGGGAAATCCTCGGAAATACGAAGATACTACTGTTAAATCACACCCCAAATATGTAAATTCAGATTTACCTCTTATTTGAACTGCACAAAAAATGTAAAGAACATAACCTTTTTAAAAAAGTTTAATATTTGTATTAAACTGAAAACGAAAGTAGTACACGAACTTATTTTTTCCGTAGCTAAATCCGTTTATATATACCGGCATTTTGCTGACAATGCATTCCAAGCGCTGTCTGTGTTTACGTAAACAAACCATCCCAAGCGCAATTACTTTCACACATAGGTATTAATTGAATTCAGTTATTTAATTATAACAAGTACATGTAGTTTTAAATAAAAATTTATTGTTGAAAAAACTTCATTGGTCATGCATGAGTGTGCCGTTTAAATGACAGATGATTTGAACCAATTGTTTAGCAAGCATGACACCTTTATAAATTGAGGGTCGATTGGAGTAAAAGTTTTGTCAGTATTGAAATCTAAATAAAAGAGATAAATTTATAGACCTAAATACTTTTGTTTAATCAAAATAATTTCACTATGGATAATAATATCTTTATTTATAAGTATTTGTTGACTCATTTACCGGTGATAGCTCTACCGGTGATTTGCCGTAACCATTCAAAAATGGGGAATTTACAAACGCAAGGTGTGTAGGCTACAAATTTGGCGGTTTTTATTTTGGTGAATTTTTATAAATCGCCAAAATAGGCCAAAATTATATCCCCGCCAAAATAACCGGCTATACGGTATGTCTCTCTGCTCAGAGAATCATTCTCTTTTAGTGAGGAATGCCAAGAAAGACATTTCTGTGCAATGTTCTGAGGTTGATTTCCCCAACTGCTTTGATATGCTGCATATTAAAAGTTTTGAACATTGAACGCCGCCTCTTCTTTTTTTTTTTTTTTTTTTTTTGTAGCCACCCAACGGACATTTTCCCCCAAAAAATCCGTAAAACAACTAATAAAAAAAAAATGGCCTTATGGCATTTTGAATATTTTCGGACAAAAATATGAAGTAGGGAAAAGACAATGTATAAATGAGTTGAACTGGCGTCTTAATGTTTATTTTTTTATTAGATTTCAGGAATTTACAACTTGAAAATCTTTCAGTTTAACCTTGGAAATGACTTTTGCACATTAAAAAATGACATCCTGAAGAAAAAGGGGAACCCGGTAGGGGACATGTATTGCTTATGCAATACTCTCAGAATGCTTGTTATTACATGTACATATAAAAAATATTTTTAAATTTGAAAATGCTTCAAGTAATTTTTTTATGTACAATTTCACTTAATAAAAATGTGCAGTTATGAAATAAAGACAAGTACATGTGTATGCATGTAAATCTGTACGTCTGATATTGAAAAAAAAATTCCGGATGGATCGTCGTGATATTTTGCCGATAGTACATAAAATGAATTATTGAATAAATAAATTGTTTATGGCATCATTGTTAATGAAACATTCACAATTTATTCCTATAATTGTCCCCCGCTTTCGCGAAAGCGAGGGGACATTAAATCTCATTCGTCTGTCTGTCTGTCTGTCCGTCAGTTGGTCAGTCTGTCAGTCTGTCAGTCTGTCCATCACAAAATCTTTAACCTTGCCCATAACTTTTGATTTAATGAAGCTATGACTTTCATATTTCACATGTGTACTCCTTATGACAAGACCTTTCTTTGGGTACCACCAAATTTAACCTTTTGGCCTTGACCTTGGAGTTTGACCCACTTTTACACAAAAATTGTAACATTTTACTTTGGCCATTACTTTTGAATAGAAGGTACTAGGACTTTCATACTTCACACATGTATTATTTGTAGCAAGACCTCTCATTGGATAACAACAACCTTCACCTTTTGACCTTGACCTTGGAGATATACGTACTTATGAAAAAACTTTAACCTTGACCATATCTTTTGAACTGTGAGGACTACGGCATTCATACTTCACATATGTAATCCTTGTGAGAAGACCTTTCATTGGATACCAATAACTTTTTCCCTTTGACCTTGACCTTGGAGTTTTAAGAACTTTCAAAAAACTTTATCCTTGGTCACAACTTTTAAACAGTAGATACTATGACTTTTATATTTCACATATGTATTCCTTGTTGCAAGACATTTCATGGGATACAAACAAACTTGCTCTTTTGACCTTGACCTTGGAGATTTACGTACTTATGAAAAAACTTTAACCTTGACCATAACTTTTGAACGGTGATGGCTAGGGCTTTCGTACTTCACATATGTAATCCGTTTGAGAAGACCTTTCATTAGATACCAATAACTTTTACCCTTTGACCTTGACATTGAATTTTTAACTACTATTAAAAAAACGTTTACTATGGTCACAACTTTTGATAGGTAAAAACTAGGACTTTTATATTTAAATATGTATTCTTTGTGGTAAGTCTTTTCATTGGATATCAACAACTTTGACCTTTTGACCTTGACCTTAAAGATTTTCGTACTTATGAAAAAAAAACTTTTACCCAGAAAGACACCGAAAGCGGGGGACCACAATTCTTTGAATTTGCTTGTTATTTTTACAGCAAATTTTGCATTGTTTAAAGCAGAGATCATCAAAATAATATCGTTATCAGCGTTTTTAAACAACACCCGCTTTTGTGGCAAAGCTGTGACTAAATAATTCTTCGTTCACCTGAGCCGAAAGCATCCTTGGGTGAACGGGATTCAAGTTTGTTCAAATGAAGGGCCATGCCATCATTCAAGGGGAGATAATTGGGAATTAAGGTCACACGCAATGTAGTTTGAACTTTTGGGGTATCTTCCCTGGAGCTGAAGAGTTCCACTAAATGAAGGACCTGTGTGCAATAGTTTTAATGTCTATATATGGATTTGTACACCTCTTCTAAAACAATTTTTGATGAATTAAAATCAGGAATTTGTGTTTTAAAGTTTTTGTACATTTTTATTTGATTTATGCAAAAATTTTCAAAATTCGATATCTTTTCAAAACATCTGGTAAGGCATGCTGATTTTTTGTCTATGAACATGTAAATATATTATAATAAGTTTAAATTTGGAATATCTGTGAAATCTATCAGTAGGTAAGGTACGTTGCATATGTCCTTAATGAAAAATTGGTGAATGTTTTAAAAATCTTCTTCTCAAGCACCACTGTGCCAGGGAAGATGAAACTTATAGGGAAACATCCTCAGGTAGTGTAGATTCAAATTTGTTCAAATCTTGCCCCTGGGGGTAATGCAGGGCCACAATGGCTGACCAAAATTTACATAGAAATATATAAGAAAATTCTTTAAAAATCTTCTTCTCAAGAATAGCAAAGCCATAATTGCAGATAATATTTATATGGAAGCATGCTCAGGTAGTGTAGATTCAAGTTTGTTCAAATCATGACCCTGGGGATAGGGCAGGGCCACAATGACCGATCAAAGTTTTACATAGACATTTATAGGAAAATTCTTAAAAATCATCTTCTCAAGAACAGCAAAACCATGATTGGTCATGGGACTACTTTTGGATTTAAACTTTTCAATAATAAACCAAATTCTACTTTTTCTTAGCCACAGTGCTTAGGTGAGCAATGTGACCCAAGGGCCTCTTGTTAATGAAAATTGAGCTATATTTTTTGTCATCATTCAAACATAGAAGATTAGACAGATATCATTTAATTCCAAATATAAAGAAGTGTTTGTGCAGTGTTTTCCATTGAATTTAATTTGCAATATGTACAATTTGTTCAGTATAATGTTCAATAGAAGAAACACTATCCATGATATGCATTTCAGTGCTGGAAATCACAAATTGAAGTTTTATAATTATGTACAACTGATAGAATTATAATCACTTTAAATACTTGTACACTGTCAGTGTGTTGGATTGAGCTTGTCCCACACAGAGATTGTTCTCATCATCTACACACACACTATAGGGAATGTATAACCCTTGTTGTTGTGTGAGTAATAAAGACAAGAACTGACCATCCTGATCAAGGAGATGAACAGTTTGACTGACACCATCACACACCAGGATGTGGACGAGGACATCAGTACAGATTCCATAGGGATGGAACCTTGACTCCTGACCTCTGTAGGAGAACCTGTGTTGTCCTGATTTATTCACCACCACTACTCCATTAAAATAGTCTGATGTACAGATGTCTCCATTGATGTTTACTGTGATGTATATTGGAAAACTATACAGTTTCTGTCCTTTGTTATCCCTCTGTATGTTCTGTAGTTCTTTTCCTGTTGTGTTGTACCTGGTGACTTTACCCATTTGTCTCTTCATCATCCCCACCAGTAAGTCCCCATTGATGTGGGAGGAGTGTATGCTGAATGGGAACCAGTCTCCAGTTTTAATGAATTCAGTGATGTTATTATCCTGTGTTATCCTATTGATGACATTCTTGTCTTTGTCTGTAAAGATCAGATCCCTGTCCTGTGTGAATGTGTGATAACCTCTATCTCCACCACTGGTCTTTATTTTCTGTATCACATTCCCCAGTAGATCTGTTTGGACAAGATTACCCTTACTTTCACTGATCCAGAGTCTGCCTGGTTGATCTGGTGATACATGGAATACACCATCAACACCTGCTACATTGAACTCCCTGACCTTGGTGACAGAGGCAGATAGAGACAGTGTTTGTTTCTTGTCAGATTTCACGTCTTTATCTTGTTCACTTGTAGATTTTATTAATGTAGAAAAAGAAACAGTTCCCATGGGCTTTACTCTTCTTAATGTTTCCTTTCTATTTGTTTCAGTTATCTTCCCTAGTAATTTAGCAACCTCTTTTTTGCTGTATTGAGCAGAGGAAAATTCTGGTTTGACAGGTTTTGTGGTTTCTGGTATGGATTTTATTTGTAAGTTCTCTGGAAGTTGAGTTGTGAAGTTAGTGAGCTCAGTAGAGGACAGGTAACTCTGGAACTCTTTAACAAGGGAACTGAGATAGGCAATATAATCATCAAATGTCTTCTCTTGGATCTGTAATTTCTCCAATAATGACTTCTCTATTTGGTGTAATTCTTCCATATTTTCTGAGAGAACTGTGTCCACCATGTTTTTGAGAGACTGGGCTTCAGCCTTCATGGATGTCTGTATGCTGTCCATGATCTGTTTAAATTCTGTGGCATCTTCCCGAACTTCTCTCTGTAAATCCTGTGAGGTGGGAATGAAGTAATTATGGATTTTAGAGAGTTCCTTTTGGCATACTTTAAATTTATCTGTGTAGATAGTTTCTAAATCAGTAAAACGATGCCCCTGGTGTTCTTGCATTGTAACACATTTTGAACATAAAGGGATATTGCATTCCTTGCAGAGAATGTCTATATCTTTTGTGGGATGGATTTTGCATTTCTGCACAGGAAGTTGTCGTTTCCGTAGTTGATAAAGGACTACCTCATGGTTCATATTTTCTGAAATCTTCAGATGTTCCTCACTGCATTGTTTACACATCTGTTGATGACAGGAATTGCAGTAGAATTCACAATTTCTCTCACAATCTTCAACACCACACTCTAGAAAGTGTTGGGCAGTGCCTGGAATTTTCGGTTTGGATAGTGCCATCTAAAATTAACATTAAAAAGTTTGTTACATGCATATGGATTTCAAAATTGTAACAGTTTTACATATTGAAATTATATGTTTAAGTTAAACTAAAATCAATTTCAGAAAAAGATATATACATGTATTTTATTAAGTCAGACTGAGAAGGAATGCCCCATAAAGATGTAAAGTTTGTAAATTCTTCTGTTGTATTAAATGAATTTAAATCTTAGATTATCTTTAACAAATAGGACTTGAGTCAGCAAAGTGCCCCTTTTCAGAAAAAATATAAATTTCATGCCTGCAGGCAGGATCCCAGATACTTACTTTTGAAACAAAGGATGAGGTGACTTGCAGCCCCTCGTATACTGACAAAAAATTAAATGTCTAAATTTTATTCAAATTTTTGTATGTAACTAATCACTGACATGTTTACCTTTATAGAATACTATTTTTAACAAAAATAGAAACTTGATTTAAAAGATGTAGGTCTTTTATTGGGGTAGGGGTATCATGTTTACATTCAATTCCCATTGCATTTTAACCCCGCCCCACTCTTTGAAGCCCTTAAAATATACAAGCGCAGATAGGTACAATTTTCTCCATTGGCTGGTCACTGTATTCATTGAAATCTACCTATATGTGAAAGGAGAAAATTGTACCTAATTGCGCTCACATGCTATTTTTTAAAAAATTGTAAAATCTAGTTGCCCTTTCCCATTATAAACAGATCGACGGAACTAGATTTTCTGATGTAAGAATGAATTCATATGCTAATCGAGGCACAGGCGATGCTTTCTAACTGACCAATCAGCTAAATGAAATTCGTTACGAGTGAGTACCACAAAAATACTATGGAAACATGCTTAGAATTTTACTGCTTTCCGATATCTTTTTATGTATTTGAGTCACAGTTTAGACACGGATCTACATATGTACCATTTCCGAGACCACGGTAAAATTTATTAGGTCACCTGAGTAAACTCAGGTGACCTATTGCTATCCGTTTTCGTCCGTCATCGTGCGTCGTGCGTTGTGCGTTGTGCGTCGTGCGTTGTGCGTTAACATTTGGACATTTTCAGCTTCTTCTCTGCAACCACTGAACCAATTTCAACCAAATTTGGCACAAAGCATCTATGGGTGAAGGGGAACAAAAATTGTGAATTTCATGATCCCTGCCCCCAAGGGGCCTGAGGGGTGGGGCCAAAACCACTAAAATTAATGCAATCTTTAAAAATCTTCTTCTTTACTCCTGGGCATCAAGCAGTCAAACTGTTTGCATGAATGTAATCAGCAATGAGTCCTCTAACAAAATTGTGAAATTCATGGCCCTGGGGTCAGGGGTTCTAGTGCTAGGGCGGGGCTAAATAAGTAGCTAGTGTAAATGCATTATTTCTTTGAAAATCTTCTTCTCTGCTCCTGGGTATTAAGAAAACTAACTAAGTACATAGTAATGATGAGCAAGAGTGCCTCTACCAGAATTGTGAATTTTATGGCCCCAGGGTCAGGGGTTCTAGTGCTAGGGGGGGGGGGGGGGGGGGTAGATTATGTAGTTTAAATACATGATTTCTTTCAAAATCTTCTTCTCTGCTCCTGGGTATTAAATAAACTAACTAAGTATATAATTATGGTGAGCAAGAGTGCCTTTACTAATATTGTGAATTTTTTATGGCCCTAGGATTAGGGGTTCTGGTATTAGGGGGGGGCTCTTTTGATTATATAGTGAAAATACATGATTTCTTTGAAAATCTTCTCTGCTCCTGGGTATTAAATAAACTAAGTGCATAGTTATGATGAGCAAGAGTGCCTCTACCAAAATTGTGAATTTTATGGCCCCAGGGTCAGGGGTTCTAGTGCTAAGGGGGGGGGCTAATTTTTAGGTCACCTGAGTCACTCAGGTGACCTATTGCTATCTGTTTTCGTCCGTCTTCGTCCGTCGTTCGTCGTACGTCGTTCGTCGTTCGTCGTCAATCGGTCGTAAACTTTTGAACATTTTCAGCTTCTTCTCTGAAACCACTGAACCAATTTCAACCAAATTTGGCACAAAGCATCTATGGGTGAAGGGGAACAAAAATTGTGAATTTCATGATTCCTGCCCCCCTGGGGCCTGAGGGGTGGGGCCAAAACCACTAAATTTAATGCAATCTTTAAAAATCTTCTTCTTTACTCCTGGACATCAAGCAGTCAAACTGTTTGCATGATTGTAATCAGCATTGAGTCCTTTACCAAAATTGTGAAATTCATGGCCCTGGGGTCAGGGGTACTTGTGCTAGGGCGGGGCTAAAAAAGTATATAGTGAAAATGCATTATTTCTTTAAAAATCTTCTTCTCTGCTCCTGGGTATTAAATAAACTAACTAAGTACATAGTTATGATGAGCAAGAGTGACTCTACCAAAATTGTGAATTTTATGGCCCCAGGGTCAGGGGTTCTGGGGTAAGGGCGGGGCTCTATTGATTATATAGTGAAAATACATGAATTCTTTGAAAATCTTCTCCTCTGCTCCTGGGTATTTAATAAACTAACTAAGTACATAGTTATGATGAGCAAGAGTGCCTCTACCAAAATTGTGAACTTTATGGCCCCAGGGTCAGGGGTTCTGGGGTACATTGTTAGGGTGGGACTCTATTGATTATATAGTGAAAATACATGAATTCTTTGAAAATCTTATTCTCTGCTCCTGGGTATCAAATTAACTAACTAAGTACATAGTTATGATGAGCAAGAGTGCCTCTACCAAAATTGTGAATTTTGTGGCCCCAGGGTCAGGGGTTCTGGGGTTAGGGCTGGGCTCTATTGATTATATAGTGAAAATACATGAATTCTTTGAAAATCTTCTCTGCTCCTGGGTATTAAATAAACTAACTAAGTACATAGTTATGATGAGCAAGAGTGCCTCTACCAAAATTGTGAATTTTATGGCCGCAGGTTCAGGGATTCTGGTGTTGGGGGGGTGTATTGATTATGCATGTATAGTGAAAAAAACATGAAATCTTTGAATATTTTCTTCTTTGCTCCTAGACTTTAAACAGATGAAATACCTATATAGTTATGAGCAAGGGACCTAACCTTCCAGAATTGTAAATTTCAAGACCCCAGGGTCAGTTGTACCATAGAGGGGGGGGGGGGGGGGGCTGTACTTATAGACTAAAAATGAATGAATTGTTTGAAATGTGCTCCTTGGTATTTATCAAATATTTTTGAAAAGCAAGGATGCCTTTCCAAAAATTGTGCAATGTGTGGATCTAGGCCTAAGAGTAAAGGGTTCATGTGTGGTAGCGGCACAACTGATTATTGCTGAATATTACTGATTTGTTGAAATGCATTTTTTGTTCCCCTACCATGCCTATGGGTATTAAGCAACCAAACTAAGGAACTGTAAAGTGTATAGTTATGATGACCAAATTGTAAATGCTATAGCATCTGGCTTAAAACATGGATCAAATTCAATCACTGGAAAGTTGTTGAATAATGCTCAGGTGACCTATAAGGCCCATGGGCCTCTTGTATACAGTTACAAACAGTTGATAGAATAAACATGATATACATTAGTTTAAAGTTTTGTAGCGTGTTTGGTGAGCAATTGGCTAGGTCTACACGTATTCCCGAATATCGGTGAATACAAGTTTCATGTGTATTTCTTGTCCTAAAAACCGTAAATGCTGAAAATCTATGCATATTATTAAGTATAAATAGCATTGGCTAACCATTATAAAAGTTTGAAATGTAGAAAAGGATAAAAGGTAAATAGACCTAAACCACGTGTCTGTGGTAAAATGTAAGCGTAGTTAACCAGCATGTTTTGTTGTTCTGTCATCGGATTGGACAATGAAAAAGTGCGAAATAATAACAATAGCCATATAAGGTCTTCTCGGACACGCATATCCCACTATTGTACTAAGACCCGCCCATTCTCTTGCCATAAAAGAAAATATTCGCACAAACCTGGCCGAATTTAGCTGTGATAGGGTCTAAAAAATCAAAGATAATATACAATTATTGCTGTTTTTGAGGTCAATACAATGATTTAGCCATCTGAGGAGTACAATATTCACTGAGCCCGAAGGGCGAGGTGAATATTGTACTTCGAAGATGGCTAAATCATTGTATTGACTAAAAAACAGCAATAATTGTTTTATTATATGATTCACTGATAAAATTATAGAGCTCATTACTTGTTTGCATTTAATTAAGACATCGCCAAATACAAGAGAGAAGTAGAATTAAAATGTAAATAAACTTTACCAGTCGTATCAATTTGAAATGTTTTTTTTTATCAATTTTAGATGCCGTGAAAAAAAATATAATGTCAGTCTTTTTTATAGGATAGATTTTGAAAGAAAGGAGTATTATCAGGAAAACTGACTACGAAAAAGTACAAGTTGTTGTTCAGTAAAAGTGTTGGAGAGGGGTCCCTGCGTCCTCTCTTACCACCCTCATCCAAAAATATATACATTCGCTTATGTTTTGTTCACATGAAAAAAAGTAATAGTCGTTTAAGTAGCTTTCCAAAACAATTTGTATCAATTTGGAATTTCCTGATCTATTTATAGATCAATGTTGAGAAAATAATTCCTTGTATTCACCTGGAACGTCACGTGCAGGTCAATACAACGTAGTATTTTTCTAACATAGTTGGATCTCAGCCAATCAGGGAGATAGAAATTATTCAATCATATAATAATGAAGTATATCTCATAATTCAAATGTGCCTGAACTATTGAAACTATTCTAAAGGCGTCGTATTTATTCACTCATGTTTGAAAACTACCAACATCGTTGTAGATTAAATATAATTCGTCGTGGAAAAAGGGGCCCCAGATAGCAGTTATGTCACATCATCATTACCTCTAAATGTATATATCTTCTTTAGAATGTCGTAGTGAGATTTTTGGTGAGACTTAGACGAGATCTGTAATTTATTTCCTGGTTGGAGATAAATTTAAATCTCCCAAGTACAACTGTACTTTAGTACCGAATGAATAATATTGTTGAATATAATTTATATAACTCAGGTGACCTACTGCTATCCGTTTTCGTCCGTCGTCGTGTGTCATGTGTTAACATTTGAACATTTTCAGCTTCTTCTCTGAATTTCAACCAAATTCGGTATACAGCATCTATGGGTGAAGGGGAACAAAAATTTTGAATTTTATGGTCCCCGCCCCCCTCCGGGGGCCTGAGAGGTGAGGCCAAAACCACTAAAATTATTGCAATATTTAAAAATCTTCTTCTTTAGACCTGGACATCAAGCAGGCAAATTGTTGGCATGAATGTAATGAGCATTGAGTCCTTTACCAAAATTATGAAATTCATGGCCCTAGGGTCAGGGTTTCTAGTGCTAGGGCGTGGCTATGTAGATTATATAGTGATAATGCATTATTTGTTTGAAAATCTTCTTCTCAGCTCCTGGGTATTAAATAAACTAACTATTAGTAAATACATAGTTATGATAAGCAAGAGTGTCTCTTCCAGATTTGTGAATTTTATGGCCCCAGGGTCAGGTGTTCTGGTGTTGGGGCGGGGCTCTATTGATTATATAGTGAAAATGCATTAATTCTTTGAAAATATTCTTCTCTGCTTCTGAGTATTAAATAAACTAACTAAGCACATAGTTATGATAAGCAAGAGTGCCTTTTTCAAAATTGTGAATTTTATGGCCCCAGGGTCAAGGGTTCTAGTGCTAGGGTGGGGCTGTATAGATTATATAGTGAAAATGTTTTATTTCTTTGAATTGAAAATCTTCTCTGCTCCTAGGTAATAAATAAACTGACTAAGTACATAGTTATGATGAGCAAGAGTGTCTCTTCCAGATTTGGTCAGGTGTTCTGGTGTTAGGGCAGGGCTATATAGATTATATGGTGAAAATGTATTATTTCTTTGAAAATCTTCTTTTATTCTTCTGTTTATTAAATAAACTAACTAAGTACATAGCTATGATGAGCATGAGTGTCTTTTCCAAACTTTTCCAAAATTGTGAATTTTATGGTCCCAGAGTTAGGGGTTCTGGTGTTAGGGCGGGGCTTTATTGATTATATAGTGAAAATATATTAATTCTTTGAAAATCATTTTTTTTTTTTGCTTCTGGATATTACGTTTTTGATCCAAGTATATATATTTATGATAAAGTAAGGTGAATCTAGCAAAAAGGTTTTTATGTCCCTGGGTCAGAGTGGGGGGGGGGGATTACATGGTCTGAAAATAAATTAATGCTTTTGAAATCTGCTCTTTGGTATTAATCAACCATTTTATGATAAAATTTGCAAAATTTTGAAATATGTGGCCCCTGGGTCAGTGTTTCCTTTGGGTTAAGGTGCACAACTGGGTATAAAGTGGAAGTGCATTTTCTCTTGTTACTCTGATCTTCCTCTGGGTATAAAGTAAAAAGAGTAAGCATGCTAAGTTAATAAATATGATAAGCAGTGGTGCCTCTTTCAAAATTGTGAATTGTGATTTTCATGGGCTCTGGTTTAAAACACAAACCAAATTTAATTGTTTGAAAGTTGTTACACAATACTCAGGTGACCTATAAGGCCCGTGGGCCTCTTGTTTTAAAAAAAAAAACATCTACTCCGTAAATGTAATGTAACTTTGTTGCATTTGTTGCATTTTGGGTCCTGGTATCAGTCGTCAGAGCTACGTACCGTATCAACTAGAACTTGATCAAGTTCTTCTATCAGAGCGGATTTATGATGTTCGTACACTTTTTCACTCCTATATTTTATAGTTTTACTGGGACAGTATTTTGTAGTTTGGTGAAACGATGGAAATCGGTATTTTAAAGCCTTTGCCTTCAGCCATTTGTATTGGCATGTAATCAAACACAACCAATCAACAATCGCACGTGTAATATCATTTAACGGCTTCTCAGAGAATTGACAATTTAATATTTAATTTATTTTAAAAAATTAGTCTTTAAGGTAAGTCACTTCTGAAATTTGTTATATCAAGGATTTTTTGAGAAGTATATTTTGGATAAGTACTCATAAAGTGTAACTCAAAATCGCAAAGAAAATAGGAGGTCAGTGTGCATCCTACTGATCTACGGTACATTTAAGTTGACCTTTTTGCACTTAAATTTCATCTCTTTGGTTAATTACTTTAACCCTTATAATATTTGATTAGATGTAAGCATGGCAATAAATATAATCTTATTTTACGTAAACAAGTTTGAATAATATTTATCATTAAACAAATCTTGCAAATTAATGCGCGTAAATTATTGTGTGGCCTTTTTGCACTAAAAAATAACATATTTGGGGTATTAAGGTAGATCGGGGGTTTGCTGACGTCACAATAGGATTTGACGTAAAAAGCTTACCGCGTTCAGATAAGCAAGCAAAATAAATCTTCAGCAATTGCAGTAAAATATAAAGCTTGCTTAATGTATTTAAATATTTTTTGTATGTAATTGAAAATAAATGATGTTTTGATCAAGGCGGTCTTTTACATTACAAGTAGTTTTTAACGCTGCTATCTTCAGCATGTGTGTATGTACCTTTCTAAAATACCATTACCTTTTTGTTGCTACAATACAAAGACAGATCCACCGCCGGAATGTCTGACCTGCAGTTTAGTATTTTTGTTCACTTTTATGAATTTTGTTTTGTTTGTTTAATTTAGCCTACATACTAATCTACTTTATTTTTGTTTCTTTTAAACAACAATCATCTCTAGATAAAACGATATACAAAGTAAATATCCATTTTCTTCGTGATGATGTATGCCTTTTACGATATTACGATTGGTAATATTCTTATGTGCAATAATATTGTATGACCTAAGTACAAGATTTTTAAAACGAGAAAGAAATAGACAATATATGATATATTTCATTTGAACACGAAATTTGTCTTACTGTTTTTTTTTTTGGAGGGGGGGGGGGGGGGTAAACTATATGATAATCAACAGGAGAGACGTTATTGATTTAGGTAACATCGCCAAATAAAATTTCACAAATGAAATATTACAAATAAAATATCTACGTCCTATGAATTGTCATCTATTAACTCGGACTCTTTTATTATTGACAATGAATAGCAATTCGACATACAACTCCAATTGATGTTTTGTGTGTGTGTGTGTGTGGAGGGGTGGGGGGGGGGTGTCAAGGCAAAAGTTGCTGGCCCATAGGAAGCAAAATCAATTAGAGGGCACAACCATATTTTTTTCAGTTAGTGTCCTATTAACCTATAAACAAAAAAAATTTCCTTGACAAGCAAAAGAGAAAAAAAGGAGGGGGCAACAGGCGTTTCCACTGAGGGGGCTCGAGCATATAGTAGTAAACGTTTTATATAATATTGTAACCTGTTTTCTATAGTAAACTGTATGTTTTCTATAGTATTCTATATATCGGCAAAATAATGATAAGATATGGCCTTTACGGCAATTTGGAGGGAAAACAGAAGTCTGATAATTCAGTGATAGACAAAATGAATTCATTCTATGATTTATTGATTGATTGATTTTATATTGTTTAACGCCGAATCGGCAATATTTCAGCCATATTTCGGCAGAATATATTCTATGAAGTATAAATGTATACAATGTAGGCTGTAAAACCATTTTAATTCAGTTGCACTATTTCCGCTTTAAAAGCTGGTACATTTTTATCAATAAATGAAAATGATACACAAACATATATGTTTGAAAATGTTCTTATGCAATACTCTCAGAATGCTTGTTTTGAATGAATTGTTGATTAAATCATTTTTTTTTTTTGTCATGCAAACAAACGAAAATAATGACGTCGCACCAACGTTATATAATGTCATGAAGAAAATATCATTTTTGATAGAAAATTGTAAAACTTTAAAGTTTTTTTGCAAGAAATTGAGCGTGAACACATATTAATTTTTTTTAAGGCCATTTTTTTTTTATTAGTTGTTTTACGGATTTTTTTTTGGAAAATGTCCGTTGGGTGGCTACAAAAAAAAAAAAAAAAAAAAAAAAACAAGCGTTCAATGTTCAAAACTTTTAATATGCAGCATATCAAAGTAGTTGGGGAAATCAACCTCAGAACATTGCACAGAAATGTCTTTCTTGGCATTCCTCGCTAAAAAAGAATGATTCTCTGAGCAGAGAGACATATTATGTGAACAATGGTAAACTTTTCTGTGTATGTCTATGACTGGATAAGGATGTCCTCTCCCTGCTACGTCCACATTGCCACAGAAAAACACACTTCAGCAAATTTTACACAACCCCCTGTAAAATAATAGAAGTTTAATCAAATTCAAATAATACCTTTTCTTAAACCGTATAAAACTAAAATTCAGTGCACAATCAATGGACACAAATAAACTAACTAGAATGATAAGTCATCCCTATAGGGTTTCACATTCCTATGACTCTCATACAAACATTTTTTGTCTTAGAACATCCTGATGAGTCAGTTCCTTTCCAAATCTAAAATTTAAAACGTTAAGGAGCATTTCTTTCACATCATTTGATAGATTCTTACCTGAACAATGACAAAAAATCTTTTTTATTTCTCTGACACTGTAACAATTGACATTGACAACACGTCTTACAGAATTTTAAAATACAGTCAAACATGTGCTTTTAAAAATGTCATAAATATTATATGAACTGTTAACTAACCATTAGATAAACTGTTGAAAACTTCGCCAAACCCTCAAGAAAAGTTATGGGTGTCGGATGGAGTGCAAGTGATGACATCAGATTCTTTGGTTTTGGCTGTAATTTCCTCAACCACCACACTCCATTCACTGATCAGATAACATCACATATAGAATCATCACCAGTCTGATCAGCTCATAAAAACCGTCATACATTTACTAATGTCCATAAAACATTTATATTCTGTTTTGATAAACCTAAAATGTTTCACATGGCCGTCATACTTATTTCATCTCTGTCTATAAAACGCTTGCAGAGTTTTAGGGTCTATAATGGAAGCGTTTACATGAATCTGATCACAACTAATTAAAATTCAAACAATGTACGGTCATTTCCGGATTTTTTTTATTATGATTGAAGTCAAGTTCGATCGGCGATTAAAAAAAAGGATTGAATGGAATTTTTATTTTTTTTCCAAAACTTAAAAAAATGGGGTCGGCGGATCCGTAAAACAACAAAAAAAAAAAATTGGCCTAATAGATCGATTCTAAATTAACTTCACATTCATTGAATCGAGTTATATAAAATTCATCTGCTTCATTTTTACGTTATGACCATGGTTTTGAAATGCGTATACCGGCTGAAAAGGGGCATTTTACTATATATTTGATTGTAAAAGCGTCACCTGTTCTCATCAACATTAGCGCATTTGAATTACGATTACAATTTAACCACTCAGACGAATCTCCAAAAAATTTCAGAGGGAAAAATTTAAAACGAGAGGTGTTAGATGACATATTTTAAGCCTATGTTTTCAGGCATACAGTAAACCCGCGATCTACCTTAAAAAACTTAATAGGCTATAAAAAATTTTCTTATATCAAACTTTTTACGACTTGAGTGCTGATCAGTCACAAGTATCGAGTAGTTTAAAATAATGAAAGAAAAAGTTAATTTTGAAATATTTGTCAAAATATGTGTTTTTTAGGCAAAAAATGGTGTAAATTTGACCTTGACTTGTTCAATATATTTTCATTTTTTGGAAAAGTTTGTTGAGGGAAGGTGTAAAACTTAATTAGTCTAAAACTATAAATTAAGACCTATATTAAATATATTTAGCAATATCAAAACGGAAAATATTCTCCGAGTAAAAGTATGTGAGGCTAAATTTCCATTACATTAAATTTTATAAATGTGCAGATTTGCAGAATTTTCTGCTAAATATCCTTCCACCAAAAGAAATAGTCCCTCATAAATCTTGCTTCTTTGTAGATTTTTGAGCAGTTTTTTCATTGAATGTTAAAAAATTTACATTGTTGAATTTAAATATGTTATAAAAATTGAATTTAAATAAGTAGTTTTGAAGTAAAAGCTTCTGCATGAACTTTTCTTAAAAGCTGAGGAGTGACTTACCTTAAACGATGTTCAGTAAAAACAAATAATTAAAGCAAACCAAAAGTAAGAGTAGAAGACAGCCGAAGGTGAGAAAAGCCAGGTAATAGGTGCTTGGTCACGATAATTACTGTATAAACACTGTCACAGCTAGGCAATTACGGTCATTTGGAGGCGTAGGAAACCCTAATTACTGCATGTACAAGTGCAAGAGGCATTTTACACTGATTCTCAAATTATAGTCTCAATTCGCTTTAAAAAATGTACCGTGTTTTAATTAATATAAAATTACTAATAAATTTTATTTTCTGCCAGTCATATGAACCATTGTTGGTTGTTGATTAAAATACAACAATTGTTTGTTGTAACTTGATTGACTGTCTCAGGCGAAAATCGCATTTTATAGCAGAAATAGATATTTACGTTACTGTCGCCTATCATAGTGAAGTTTTTATTTTAAACCAAAAAGAAGTTGTAAATCACTTACATATCTTTTTCTTAGCAAGATTGTCCTACATTTGAGTTATATTTTCTGAATATCACACCCTTCACACATATGCGTGTCACAAATTTTTAAAAAAATTAATTTATTTGTCAAATTTTGATGTCACCGCAAAATCATTACTTTTCTATTTGGAAATTCAAAAGGACTTGGAGGATTGCTGAACGGACTCTATAGGATTAAGTTGTAACTTTTTAACACCATGAACACCTCTTCTATTGCATGGAATGTTAAAAAAGACACTGTTTATCTGTATTTACAGAAAATAGCCCCCCTTTTCTTATAAGTCCAAGTGGTTAAAAAATTCATCGATATTTACGTGTTAGTATTTATTCACTAATTAAGTAAGAGAACTTCACTGTTTCCTATGGGTCAAATTGCCTTACACTCAAGCACTAGAATATGCCTTCATTTAAAAGTGGAATAATTAAATAACAGCATTAAAAGTTACGATAAATCTCAGAATGATATTTACGTTACCGATATTTACGTTACCAATATTTACGTTACCATGTTAAAGGTAAATTAAAATTAAAATCTAAAGCTGTTTGAACAGATTTTCAAGTGAATTTTAATTATTTAAAAGAAAAAAACATGAAGAAATACACTCTTTCTTAAAATGGCATTATTTTTTGTAACAAGAGTGCAGAAATGCAAATGGAAATGCACATGCAAAGGTGAACCTTTTTTACACAATATATTGTGCATCCGTGTGATTTGAAAATTGAATTGATATACGAGTAATATTATTCACAAGTAGAATTGTGGTTTAATGATCGAATGTTTCCATTTTGAGCAATTGGTTAATATTGCATAGTTTTAAGTGTAATGCACGTTATCATTCAGAACATAAATCTGAAACAAGACTTTCTTAAAGTTTGTATTTTGCTGTTTGTTTGAACTGATAGTGTATCATCAACTTAGAAAAATCGTAGTATACACTTAAATTGTATACCAAGCTAAACATTTTGAAGAAGAAACTATCATTTTTCGTAGGAAATATAATTCCACATAAAAGGCGATGCGCTGCATGGGGGGGGGGGGGGGGGGGGGGTCCACATCGGGTTAAAGAAAAAAGACGGCTGTGAGTGTTGGGTGTCAGGAAACTGGTCGATATTGAATCCATTTCCATTTTTTTGCTTTGCATAAGAAATACATGTATTAAATTGTGCACCTGATTCTTCCCATTTAAATTGTTGCTTAGACATACATGTAGAACTTAGAACATATGCGTCTATGCTTTAATGGTACTGAATATTCAATTTACGATATATTAATGAAGAAAATACGTATATTGCTCTATAGAGCACATATTATTTGCAAATGTAATTATTAACAAACCTTTTTAAGGGTGGTGGGGGTAACTTTGTCTTGTTTTAGAGCTTTGACGATAAAGTTTTCACAAGCAGTTAAGCAATTGAAATAATCAAAAGATTAAATGATGGAAGGGGGGGGGTGTCATAAATTAAATGATTCCTCTACAGATAAGTAATAACTTGAATTTTCAATTCAACCCTTTGTCAAGAACACAGTTCAGAAAATTCATTAAATTCAATAATTTGAAATAAAATATTTATTTTTCCCCGAATATACTTTTATTTTTGTATGATATCTATGTGCGATATTTACGTGATATTTAACAAACACTTCGTAATCAGGTAATGGCGAAATATTTTACCTGCTGATATTTAAAATAATTTGCGTTTTTCTGAATAGATTAATAAAGAATTAAATAATGAAGTATTTTAGGTAATATTGTCATTATTTAGCTTATCATCAGATTTGATAAAAACTTTTTAAAATAAAAAGAAAATAATTTCATTTAAGTGAAAATTATGCCTGTATTGTTTTTACTAATAATTGAATCAAAGATTCCACACCCTTTTACAAATGTGCTTAAACGGTTTCAGAAATGTTTATAGTTAATAAAATTCGATGTGTATTATCTTAATTTTGTATTTTTCACTAAAATTCTTTCGTTTCCAAATATGGCTTTTCAACATCACGTAAATATCTTGGTGTAAAATTAGCCCTCCAACCGCATTCATTTCGAAGGAGGTCAACAAAACACGGCATGAAGTATGTAAATCAAATTGTGATTTTTAATAACTATACACTTCAATGTTTCAAATGACATATAAAAGTGTTAGTTTCTGTTCACAAAATTTTTTGACTTTTCCCAAAGTCGATTTGGCACTATAAATTGAGAATGCGTGTTTAAGTAATATAACAGATTGCTTAATGCATTAATGAATAAGTTTAGAAACATTCAAAAATATACATCCGAGTAACCAAGTAAAGATTTTAGTATTCGATACTCGTTCGTTTGATCGAGTACCCGGTTAACCAGGTACTCGTTGACATCCCTAGTAAATAAATATTTATGTTTATTTGTTAGCTCTTATGAGCCCAAAAAAGTAGTGGTTGGTAAAAATTGCTTCTCAAAAACCGTCTTGCAAACTTCATAATACACAAGAATTAGGATCATGTTTAAAAAATCTTCTTCAAGAACCACTGTACCAGAAAAGCTGAAATTTATTTGGAAGCATCCTGGGGTATTGTAGATTCTAAATTGTTAAAATCATGAACCCTTGGGGTTTGGCGGGGCCACAATAAGGAATCAAAAATTAACATAAAAACATGTATATAGGAAAAAACTTTAAAAATCTTCTTCTCAGGAAGTGCTGGGGCATAAAAGCTGAAATAAGTAAGTGGAAGCATCCTGTTGGGGTAACTGTAGATTCTAAATTGTTAAAATAATGACCCCCAGGGGTATGGCAGAAAACCCAAGTTTTACATATATAGAGACATATAGAAGGATATGGAAATAACGAACAGTATTCAATCTCAACATCCATTAAATAATATACAAAATAAGAGCAGAGCAAACACGGACCTCCGAAATATCAGAGGTGGGATCAGGTGCCATGGAGGAGTGAGCATCCCCTGCCTACATAGAGACATAAAGGAAAATTCTTTAAAAATCTTCTCAAGAATAACAAAGCCATAATTGATCATTTTTATATGGAAGCATCCTTAGGTAGTGTAGATTCAAATTTGTTCAAATCATGACCCCCTGGGGTAGGGCAGGGCCACAATGGCCGATCAAAGTTTTACGAGGGTTGTTCGAAAAGTTCATGGACAACTTTCATATCGTTTTAATTTGACGTCATATGTTATCCAAACTTGGTAGAAATTCTTAACAATAAATCCAAATGATTTGCATTATTTTTTCTCAAAATATTACCATTTATTCACAACTTATCCAGATTTTAGGAATGCAAGAATTGCATTGCAGAGGAGGTCAAAATGTAGTAAGTTACAGACAATACACTTAATAATGTCTGTAGTCATATTCTCTGTAAAATTGAGCAAAAACGAAAAACAACCTAGAAATTCACATTAAGAATAAATACCTCAATTCGTGTACCAAATTATGGCTTTATAAATTGCTTTGTTGAAAAAAAAATTAACTTGAGAAGATAGGTAGTCTTTATTGAAAATGACAAAAACGATGACATTTTGAACGTCACTGAGCAGCAGATAACGATGCAGTTTTGTGTTTAGCTCAGGAAAAATCCTGAATAAACTCTAAAAATGTTGGAGGAATCAAGAAAATATTTCACAAGCTGGTTAGGCATGTGTGTACAAATAGTACAGGCAGTATTTGACTGACAGAGACTCTGTATCGGATGAGGATTATCTGTGAAGAAATGGTTTAACTGTAAAAATCTGAACAAAAACTTTAAAAAGTTGGAACGTAAAGGAAAGACAGGCGCATCAGAGTTGCTTATCCTGTAAAAGCAGAGTTAAGTAATAAAAGAAATTAAAACCTTAACAAAGGAAATCATACAACAAGAGCAATTCTTAAAAAATAAATGTCAAATATTAGAAAAGGGATTTAATGAAGGGACATTGGATTATACTGTGTGAAATCTATAGGGTAGTACAGTGAAACTTCTCAAAACCGGCCCCCCTGGAAACCGGTTCTCCCTAAACATCGGCCAAATTTATAAGTCCCGGCAAAATTCTTAACATTTCTTTACACATAAACTCTCATAAAACCGGCCACCCCTGAAAACCAGACACCGGCCACTTTTCCAAGAACAAAAGTTAAGAAACATAGGAAATTTCCCCTCATCATACCGGCCACTTTTTGATTGCAAGATTTTTAACTGTCATTGGCCGGAGGGGTAATAATGACTGGCCGGAGGTGTGAAAAACAGCCTAACCACCAGAAGTCAGAGGTGTGAAAAACTGAATATGGCCTCAATAGGTTTTCTATTGTTTAGTTGTCTTGAAGGGGTATTCATCGTGCCAGACTACATAAATGGCCGGTCTAAGCTGTGTACATATGATTAACATCAATTAAACTTGAATTAATAAAATATCAAGCAACTAATAAATCTAATTCACAGAATGAATCAACAAATTATCGCATTGCCATATTGCATCATCTTTTTAGATATACATAAGCGGCCTTAAAATTGAGCACTGTTAAAAAATGCTAAAGAAAAAAAAATAATAATAAAATGTTTATCAAAACATAAATTTCATAATGAGAATAACAGAAGTTTTGTTCAGAAATGTTTTCATTATTTACTTTTAACTGAAGTACAAACAATTTTTTAAATGACGTAAGCGATACACAGATACACATGCAGAACTGAGTTCAGTTAAGGTAAAGGGTCTGGATTATTTCTTCGCATATGGTTAATAAAATAACTTTCCATGTTTTTTTCTGTTCTTATTTTTTTAATTTCTTTTGATGAGAATCAACATGTATGTAGAATTTATCCTCAATAATAATTTTCATTTTTTCAGACCTTACGAATACATTACGTGTCTGCCGATAATTAATAACATGTAGACATTTCTTATATATTTTCCCTAGCATCTGTCATAGTTCTGAATTTCTTCAGTATGTTAGATTCTCGGGAAACCGGCCACCCCTCTAGTCTGGCCAATTTATTCAGTCCGGCAGCTGGCCGGTTTAGAGAAGTTTTACTGTATTTTAAGAAATTCTTGACGCTATGTTTTGACGTTAAATTGTCATAAAGTGTGCTCCGCAGGTATAAAACATGTTGATTTTAAATTTAGTAAATTAATTTCTGTTAAATCGAATGGAATGAAACTTCACATATAAACAAAACAAATACTTTTACATATTATAGTGTGTCTGTTTTAAATTTCTAATGAGTAGTATAACGAAGATTAACATCGTTCACGAACTTTTTGAACAACCCTCGTACATAGAAATATATAGGAAAATTCTTGAAACATCTTCTTCTTAAGAATATCAAATCCATAATTGATCATATTTATCATGAAGCATCCTCAGGTAGTGTAGATTCAAGTCTGTTCAAATCATGGCCCCCAGGGGTAGGGCAGGGCCACAATGGCTGATCAGTTTTACATAGACATATATAGGAAAATTCTTAAAAATCATCTTCTCAAGAATAGAAAAACCAAAAATGACCAGATTGGTCATGGGACTACTTTTGGATTTAAACTTTTCAATAATAAACCAATTCTACTTTTTCCTTGCCACAGTGCTCAGCTGAGCGATGTGGCCCATGGGCCTCTTGTTACTGAATATTGAGTCATATTTTGTCATCATTTAAACATAGAAGATTTAGACAGATACTGTAGAAGTGGAAAACATTATGGTGTTTTTAATTTCACTATGTTCACGATTTAAGAATTTTCCGCGAACTTTAAACCACCGTGATTATTATTTCACGTCATTTCTACCTAGAAACAGTCATAGTATCTGAATATTTACAAACAATTCTCCGTAAAATTAAAACCACCGTGAAAGGTAACTTTCTAACAAACCGTGAAATTTTAGACACGTGAAATTAAATACGTCTACAGTATCTTTTAATTCCAAATCCAAACCAGACGTCTCTGTCGAGACTGAAGCTCTACTGGTTTGTACTTATAGCAAAGGAAGAGAAAAGTACTTATACAGTTGGGAATTGAAACTTTTCAACAGCAATAAATAGAATAATGATCCTTGATTAAGTCTCTATGTTCTTAGTGTAGTCTACTTGCATGCCTCATTATATTATAATCAGACTAAAACTGTAGGAGGAGTAGCATTTTTAGAGTATTTAACAAATAATTTCTATTTTTGGTAACCACAGCAACACCGTTCATCAAAATCAAAAACCAATACACAGAATTATGTATCTTAGTGTGGACTACTTGTGTGCCAAGTAATACTGAAATGAGACCAATACTGTAGCGTAGTCTACTTGTGTGCCAAGTTGTATTGAAATCAAGAAATAAACTGTAGGTGGAGTAGCATTTTGAATGATTTTCACAAAAATTGCTATTTTTAATAACCACGGCAACACCATTCATTGAAATGAAAAACTGATACACAGAATTACTGTAAATCACTTTTTATTCGCGAGAACTTTATTTTCGCATAATTATGCGAGGCAGTGTGCTCGCGAAAATTTAATTCTTGGGTATAATAGTATTCCTTAGGATTACATAGAGCAATAACCGCAATTCGTGAAAATTTTGTCTCGCTTATCAAGAATCAATGCTTATCTCGCAAAAATAAGGTGTTGCAAAAATTTAGTGAACTACAGTATGTATCTTAGTGTAGTCTACTTGTGTGCCAAGTTATATTGAAATCAAACCAAAACTGTAGGAGGAGTAGCATTTTGAAAAATTGTTTACAGACAGACGGACGGACGACAGACGCATTACTATCGCATAAGCTCTTCTGGTCTCGGACCAGTAGAGCTAAAAAGTGTTTATGCAGTGTTTTCCATTCAATTTAATTTGCAATATGTACAATTTGTTCAGTATTATGTTCAACTGAAGGAACACTATTCAGGATATGCATTTCAGTGCTTGAAATCACAAATTGATGTTTTCTAATTATGTACAACTGATAGAATTATAATCACTTTAGATACTTATAAACTGTCAGTTTTTTGGAGACTTGTTGTCCCACACAGAGATTGTTCTCATCAGCCACACACACACTACAGGGAGCGTATACCCTTTGTTGTTCTGTGAGTAAAAAAGACAAGAAGTGACCATCCTGTTCAAGGAGGTGAACAGTGTTAGTGTGCAAATCACACACCAGGATGTGACCGAGGACATCAGTACAGATTCCATAGGGACGGAACCCAAACCCCTGACCTTTGTAGGAGAACCTGTGTTGTCCTGATTTATTGACCACCACTACTCCATTAAAAAAGTCTGATGTACAGATATCTCCATTGATGTTTTCTATGACGTAGTGTGGTATACCATACAGTTCCTGTCCTTTGTTATCCCTCTGTATGTTCTGTAGTTCTTTTCCTGTCTTGTTGTACCTGGTGATTTTACCTTCTTTACCCTTCACCCTCCCCACCAGTAAGTCCCCATTGATGTGGGAGGAGTGTATGCTGTGTGGTCTCCAGTCTCCTGTTATAATGAATTCAGTGATTTTATTATCCAGTGTTATCCTATTGATGACATTCTTGTCTTTGTCTGTAAAGATCAGATCCCTCTCCTGTGTGACTGTGTGGTAACCACGTCCACCACTGGTTTTTAACTTCTGTATCACATTCCCCTGTAGATCTGTTTGGACAAGATTACCATCATTGTCACTGATCCAGAGTCTGTCTGATTGATCTTGTGATATATGGAATACATTATCAACACCTGGTACATTGAACTCCCTGACCTTGGTGACAGAGTCAGATAAAGACAATGTTTGTTTCTTGTCAGATTTCACATCATCATCTTGTTCACTTGTAGATTTTATTGATGTAGAAAAAGAAACAGTTTCCATGGGCTTTACTCTTCTTAATGTTTCCTCTCTATTTGTTTCAGTTATCTTCCCTAGTAATTTAGCAACATCTTTTTTGCTGTACTGAGCAGAGGAAAATTCTGGTTTGACAGGTTTTGTGGTTTCTGGTATGGATTTTATTTGTAAGTTCTCTGGAAGTTTAGTTGTGAAGTTAGTAAGTTTAGTAGAGGACAGGTAACTCTGGAACTCTTTAACAAGGTCACTGAGATAGGCAATATAATCATCAAATGTCTTCTCTTGGCTCTTTAATTTCTCCAATAATGACTTCTCTATTTGGTGTAATTCTTCAATATTTTCTGAGAGCACTGTGTCCACCATGTTTTTGAGAGACTCGGCTTCAGACTTCATGGATGTCCGTATGCTGTCCATGATCTGTTTAACTTCTGTGGCATCTTCCCGAACTTCTCTCTGTAAATCATGTGACGTGGGAATGAAGTAATTATGGATTTTAGAGAGTTCCTTTTGGCATAATTTAAACTTATCTGTGTAGATAGTTTCTAAATCAGTAAAATGATGCCCCTGGTGTTCTTGCATTGTAGCACACTTTGAACATAAAGGGATATTGCATTCCTTGCAGAAAATATCAATATCTTTAGTGGGATGGATCTTGCATTTCTGCACAGGAAGTTGTCGTTTACGTAGTTGATAAAGGACTACCTCATGGTTCTCATTTTCTGAGATCTTCAGATGTTGGTCCCTGCATTGTTTACACATCTGTTGATGACAGGAATTGCAGTAGAATTCACAATTTCTCTCACAATCTTCAACACCACACTCTAGAAAGTGTTGAGGAATGTCTGGAATTTTCGGTTTGGAAAGTGCCATCTAAAATTAACATTACAAAGTTTGTTACATGCATGTGGATTTCAAAATTGTAACAGTTTAACATATTGAATTTAATTGTTTAAGTTAAACTAAAATTAATTTCAGAATACGATATATACATGTATTTTATTAAGTCACACTGAGAAGGAATGCCCCATAAAGGTGTAAAGTTGTAAATTCCTCTGTTGATTAGATCTTAGATTATTTTAAACAAATAGGACTTGAGTTAGCAATAAGCTCCTTTTCAGAAAAATATAAGTTTCATGTATGCAGGCGTCCCAGATATGTACTTACTTTTTAAACAAATGACCTCTAAATGTATAGATCTTCTTTGGAATGTCGGAGTGAGATTTTTGTCGAGACTTAGACGAGATCTGTATTTTACTTCCTGGTTGGAGATAAATTTAAATCTCCCAGGTACAACTGTACTTAAGTACCGAATGAATAATATTGTTGAATATAATTTAGAAGTACCATGTATATGTTATTGAAGGGGAAAATGTTAGAAAGTAAACAAATTAATTTTTTTTATTTTTTGTTATATAATGTAAATAAATATGTTTATTTGTTTTCTCTTATGAGCCCAAAAAAGTAGTTGTTGCTAAAAATTTCTTCTCAAAAACCACTGTCCTGCAAACTTATACACAAGGATTAGGATATGTTGAAGATTCATTTTTAAATAAATCTTATTCACAAGAACCACTTGATTTAAAAATAAAAATAAAGTCTTGATTAAAAAATTCCTGAGGTAGTGTAAATTTCAAGCATAGTCTTTGGAGGTAGGGTGGGACCAAAATAAGGAATCAAGGTTTTATATCCTAATATTTTGAAATTCTTTGTTCTTCCTCTAACAAATCACTGGACCATAAAAGATGGAGGTTATGTTCTAGCAACCTTAAAGCCTCAGAAATGTAGCTCTCTGCTTTAGAAAATTCAGACAGATAAAGTAGACAGCTGTAAATTAGGGATGTCAACGAATAATCGAGTATTCGACTATCGTTCGATCATATCGACTAAAATTTATTTAGTCGATTATTCGTTAAAAATGTGTTTTAAAAAAATAATTTCAAGGCAATAAACATATATTTGCCCATTTCATTTATATACAAATCATTATTTTCAAATGAAAAATTAAAGGTATGGTATAACTGTTCATAGGAAATTATTTGTACGTCGGCAAACAAGTCTATTAAAAAAACATTAACTACTAGTAGACAGCTATTACAAAATCGTAAATGCATATAAATCGGGGTCAGTTAATAGAAGGTACTTAAACCGTGCTTTCTTTTTCTGATATTATTTTCATACAATCATTGATTGTTTGTACAAAATATCATAATTTAAATTTATCCCAAGCTCTCGCTCTCTTTTTGTTTTTATAACAGACGCGCTTTAATTGTTTACCTGTCAAAGATCATTGACAGGCATGTAATAATTGGCTTCAATTATGAGGTACATGTACTGTCGTTATGTAAAGAAAGAACAAATACGGGGGTTTGGTATCCTGCATTTAGATAAAACTTGCAGCTAATATATTAATTTTGATATTAATTACATTGTATACATATTGATGTACATTTTTTTTTGCACTACGTACATGTTTACAATAACTAAATTCGTTGTAACAGTATATCGGTGATAGCGTCTAGGTTAAATATTGTAAATTAGTCTGTAAAGGATAAACAGTAAAACTGGTCACAAAAAATAATTAAAAATAAACGAATATTCGACTATTGTTCGACTAAAGCATCCGACTATTCGACTAAGCTGTCCGAGTAAAATTGACATCCCTACTGTAAATCAAAAAGTTGTAAAAGCCTTCGAATTATGCCACCATTTTTTTTGGTCGCTGACAGTAGGGAAGTTTTATACAGTCAATTCTCGATAAAACCACCACCATTTGTAATTTAGAAATCATGGTGGCATAAGGAATTTGGTGATGAATTGAATTTCCTATTGTTTAGGAAACAAGAAGTAGAGATACTGTTCTTAGAAATACCGATTAGCATTTCTATTCTTATTATTATTACATGTACATATAAAAACATGTTTCTAAATTTGAAAATGCTTTAATTTTTTTATGTACAATTTCGCTTTTAAAAAAATGTGCAGTTATTAAATAAAGACAAGTACATGTGTATGCCTGTAAAACACTAGTCTGATATTGAAAAAAAATGCTGGTGGCATTGTTTATGGCATCATTGTTAATAAAACATTCACAATTTATACCCTATAATTATTTTTTAAGCAAATTTTGTTTTGTTTAAAGCAGTGATCATCAAAATAATACTGTTATCGGCGTTCTTAAACAATGACCACTTTCTTGGCGAAGCTGTGACTAAATAATTTTAGTTCACCTGAGCTGAAGGAACAAGTGAGCTTTTCTGATCAAGTTTGTCCGGCGTCCAATCCCGTCCATTTGTCTGTCTGTAAACTTTTCACATTTTCGTCTTCTTCTCGAAAACCGCTAGGGCAATATCAACCAAACTTGCCACAAAGCATCCTCGGGTGACTGGGATTCAAGTTTATTCAAATGAAGGGCCACCCCCTCATTCAATGAGAGATAATTGGGAATTAATGAAAATTTTGTGACATGTTATAAAAATGTTATAAAAATCTTCTTCTAGAGAACCACTGTGCCAGGAAAGATGAAACTTATGGGGAAACATCCTCTAGTAGTGTAGATTCATAATCATTCAAATCATAACCCCCGGGGGTAGGACAGGCCACAATGTCTGGCCAAAGTTATCATTTAACTTGATTTTGCTGCAAAGAAAATCAAAGAAAAGAAACATCTTTTTAATAAATTCAAGAAAATATCAGAAAGGGAGATGTTTTTCATTTCGATTAAGTTCTATGACTGCATGATTAAATGAAATCACACTATGCAATAGTTGTTGTAAATGACCTAGCATGAAGGAAAAATCTTGGTAGAGTTAGCATTTAAGAGAAAGTCAAAAGGCAGTACGATTTTTGAAATATTGATATGTATAATAATACTATAATGGAATAAAAAATGTTTGTTTCCTGCAATATGACGGTAATATTACCCTAAAAACAAGGGTTGGTCGTTGGATTTTTCGGGGAGGGGTCTTTATACGATCTCATAAATTGACAAAATAAACTTCCCTGGCAGTTTAAAACTTTTATTTTCACTTTCCATGATGCCTAAATAATGGGGTCAAACATCCCGGACTGAACTAACCAGGTTTGATAATTACAGTGGATATCCATTATGGCTGTCTTGTGGTAAAAAACAAAGTTCCAAAAGTTGTGGGGGATTGCTACATGATAAAATAATGATCATTAATTTCTATATTTAAAGTGAATGTTGACTACGTGGACATATTTTATTTTTTAAATATTGTATCACCTGATTGATCAAACACAGATTTGGCAGAAAAAAATCCACCGGCTACATTTACTGTAATTCGGGAAATAAACGTACTTTTTTAAAGTTCATGATTTTTTTGTTGGGATCAAAAAATGAAAGTGAAACCTGATCAAACACATTAATAAACAAGAAAAATTTGTAAATTTGTTACAAGTTTTGCTTCATTTGAACTTTGGTCGAAATATTTTTACACGACCAGTCGGGCTACCATGAAACAAAATAAACTAGACCGGACCTTACTTTTACTAGTCTGAGTCGGTCAGACGTGCCTTAATGTTGAGCCCTGTTCACATTTTCAACTTCTTCTCAAGAACCGCCAATTACATAGAAATATAGGAAATTTTTTTAAAAAATTTCTTCTGAAGAAAAGCAAAGCCATAATTGATCGTATTTATATGGATGCATCCTCAGGTAGTGTAGATTCAAATTTGTTCAAATCATGACCCCCCCGGGGATAGGGCGGGGCCACAATGGCTGACCAAAGTTTTACATAGAAAATATAGGAAAATTCTTCAAAAAATCTTCTTCTCAAGAATAGAAAAGCTATAATTGATCATATTTATAATGAAGCATCCTTAGGTAGTGTAGATTCAAGTTTGTTCAAATCATGACCCCTGGGTAGGGCAGGGACATAATGGCTGACCAAAGTTTTACATAGACATATATAGGAAAATTCTTAAAAATCATCTTCTCAAGAATAGCAAAACCATTATTGGTCATGGGACTACATTTGGATTTAAACTTTTCAATGATAAACCAATTTCTACTTTTTCCTAGCCACAGTGCTCAGGTGAGCGATGTCACCGATATGGCCTATGGGCCTCTTGTTACTGAAAATTGTTTCATATTTTGTCATCATTTTAAGTGATATATGGCGTATTTTTGATAAGTTCTGACTATCTAAAATTAAAAAGATCTTTCTATTTTTTTTTTGTTACTTTATATAAAGAGAAGACTTTCCTGTAAATTAAACAATTTAAATCAATTGCGTTTCAAAGTTATTCACAGAATTTAAAACAATAACCAATTTTTTTCCTAATTAGAAATAAATATCAGACATAATTTAAAGTCAATTTAAGTAATAGAAATGAGGCGATATTTAAGTTCAAGATAGATGAAAATTTCAATTTGAATGTAAATGACAAATATCGAGTAAATTTTCAATTAATCTCGTATTTTTATTTTTCACCTCAGATACGCCATATACAATGTATATTAGCTTTAAACATAGAAGATTAGACAGATATCTTTTAATTCCAAATCCCAAGAAGTGTTTATGCAATGTTTTCCATTAAGTTTTAATTTGCAATATGTACAATTTGTTCAGTTTAATGTTCAATAGAAGGAACACTATCCAGGATATGCATTTCAGTGCTGGAAATCACAAATTGAAGTTTTATGATTATGTACAACTGATAGAATTATAATCACTTTAAATACTTATAAACTGTCAGTTTTTTGGAGAATGGTTGTCCCACACAGAGATTGTTCGCATCATCCACACACATGCTACGGGGATACTCTACCCCTTGTTGCCGTGTGAGTAATAGAGACAAGAACTGACCGTCCTGATCAAGGAGGTGAACAGTGTTAGTGTATCTATCACACACCAGGATGTGACTGAGGACATCAGTACAGATTCCATAGGGATAGAACTCTGACTTCTGACCTGTGTAGGAGAACCTGTGTTGTCCTGATTTATTCACCACCACTACAGCCCATTTATTAAAATCTGATGTACAGATATCTCCATTGATGTTTTCTGTGATGAAGTGTGGATAACTATACAATCCCTGTCCTTTGTTATCCCTCTGTATGTTCTGTAGTTCTTTTCCTGTCTTGTTGTACCTGGTGACTTTACCCTCTTCATCTGTCCACATCCCCACCAGTAAGTCCCCGTTGATGTGGGAGGAGTGTATGCTGAGTGGTTCCCAGTCTCCATTTTGAATGAATTCAGTGATATTATTATCCTGTGTCATCCTATTGATGACATTCTTGTTTTGGTCTGTAAAGATCAGATCGCTGTCCTGTGTGACTGTGTGGTAACCTTCCATTCTACCACTGGTTTTTATCTTCTGTATCACATTCCCCTGTAGATCTGTTTGGACAAGATTACCCTTGTTGTCACTGATCCAGAGTCTGTCTGATTGATCTAGTGATACATGGCATACATTATCAACAACTGGTACATTGAACTCCCTGACCTTGGTGACAGAGGCAGATAGAGACAGTGTTTGTTTCTTGTCAGATTTCAAATCTTTATCTTGTTCACTTGTAGTTTTTATTGATGTAGAAAAAGAAACAGTTTCCATGGGCTTTACTCTTCTTAATGTTTCCTTTCTATTTGTTTCAGTTATCTTCCCTAGTAATTTAGCAACCTCTTTTTTGCTGTATTGAGCAGAGGAAAATTCTGGTTTGACAGGTTTTGTGGTTTCTGGTATGGATTTTATTTGTAAGTTCTCTGGAAGTTTAGTTGTGAAGTTAGTAAGTTTAGTAGAGGACAGGTAACTCTGGAACTCTTTAACAAGGTCACTGAGATAGACAATGTAATCATCAAATGTCTTCTCTTGACTCTTTAATTTCTCCAATAATGACTTCTCTATTTGGTTTAATTCTTCCATATTTTCTGAGAGCACTGTGTCCACCATGTTTTTGAGAGAATCTGCTTCAGCCTTCATGGATGTCCGTATGCTGTCCATGATCTGTTTAACTTCTGTGGCATCTTCCCGAACTTCTTTCTGTAAATCCTGTGTCGTGGGAACAAAGTAATTATGGATTTTATAGAGTTCCTTTTGGCATAATTTAAACTTATCTGAGTAGATAGTTTCTAAATCAGTAAAACGATGCCCCTGGTGTTCTTGCATTGTAGCACACTTTGAACATAAAGGGATATTGCATTCCTTGCAGAAAATATCAATATCTTTAGTGGGATGGATCTTGCATTTCTGCACAGGAAGTTGTCGTTTCCGTAGTTGATAAAGGACTACCTCATGGTTCTTGTTTTCTGAAATCTTCAGATGTTGGTCCCTGCATGGTTTACACATCTGTTGATGACAGGAATTGCAGTAGAATTCACAATTTCTCTCACAATCTTCTACACCACACTCTAGAAAGTGTTGAGGAGTGTCTGGAATTTTCGGTTTGGAAAGTGCCATCTAAAATTAATATTAAAAGGTTGTTGTATGCATGTGGATTTCAAAATTGTAACAGATTTACATATTGAATTAAATTGTTTAAGTTTTCAGAATACGATACATACATGTAAATTATTAAGTCAGACTGAGAAGGAATGCCCCATAAAGGTTTATCCGAGATTCCTCTGACTCTAACCCCCACTTTTATATTGTGTCTTGTCCCCCGCAAAAGTCACAATATAAAAGCGGGGGTTAGCAGTCAGAGGAATCTCGGATTACATAAAGGTGTAAAGTTGTAAATTCTTCTGTTGGTTAGATCTTAGATTATCTTAAACAAATAGGACTTGAGTCAGCAATATGCTCTTTTTCAGAAAAATATAAATTTCATGTATGCAGGCGTCCCAGATACTTACTTTTTAAACAAATGACCTCTAAATGTATAGATCTTCTTTGGAATGTCGGAGTGAGATTTTTGTCGAGACTTAGACGAGATCTGTATTTTACTTCCTGGTTGGAGATAAATTTAAATCTCCCAGGTGCAACTGTACTTAAGTACCGAATGAATAATATTGTTGAATATAATTTAGAAGTACCAAGTATATGTTATTGAAGGGGAAAATGTTAGAAAGTAAAACAAATTTATTTTACATAAATATCCAAGTTTTGTTATAAAATGTAAATAAATATGTTTATTTGTTTTCTCTTATGAGCCCAAAAAAGTAGTTGTTGCTAAAAATTTCTTCTCAAAAACCACTGTCTTGCGAACTTATACACAAGGATAAGGATATGTTGAAGATTCATCTTTAAATAAATCTTATTCACAAGAACTACTAGATTTAAAAATAAAAATAAAGTCTTGATTAAAAAATTCCTGAGGTAGTGTAAATTTCAAGCATAGTCTTTGGAGGTAGGGTGGGACATATATAGGGGATCAAGGTTTTATATCCTTATATTTTGAAATTCTTCATTCTTTCTCTAACAAATCACTGGACCATAAAAGATGGAGCTCGTGTTCTAGCTACCTTATAGCCTTGGAAATGTAGCTCTCTGCTTTTGAAAATTCAGACAGATAAAGCAGACAGCTGTAAATCCAAGGGTTGTAAAAGCCTTCGAATTATGCAACCATTTTTTTTGGTCGCTCACAGTAGAGAAATTTTATACAATTAATTCTTGATAAATCACCACCATTTGTAATTTTAGAAATCATGGCATTATAATGAATTTGGTGATGGATTGAATTTCCTATTGTTTAGGAAACAAGAAGTAGAGTTACTGTTCTTAGAAATACCAATTAGCATTTCTATTTTATTATTATTACATGTACATATAAAAACATATTTCTAAATTTGAAAATACTTCAAGTAATTTTTTTATGTACATTTCGTTTTTTAAAAAAAAAGGTGCAGTTATGAAATAAAGACAAGTACATTTGTATGCATGTAAATCTGCATGTCTGATATTAAAAAAAAATGCTGGGTCAATCATCGTAATATTGCCAATAGTATGTAAAAAGAATTACTGAATAAATTAATTGTTTATGGCATCATCCTTAATAATACATTTACAATTTATATCGTATAATTATTTTTAAAGCAAATTTTGCAACGTTTAAAGCAGAGATCATCAAAATAATATTGTTATCGGCGTTCTTAAACAACGACCACTTTCGTGGCGAAGCTGTGACTAAATTATTTTTAGTTCACCTGAGCTGAAAGCTCAAGTGAGCTTTTCTGATCACATTTTGTCCGACTGTCTGTCTGTCTAGCTGTCTGTCTGTCTGTAAACTTTTCACATTTTGACCTCTTCTCAAGAACCACCAGACCAAGTTCAACCAAACTTGCCACAAAGTATCCTTGGGTAAACGGGATTCCAGTTTGTTCAATTGAAGGGCCACGCCCTCATTCAAGGGGAGATAATTGGAAATTAATGAAAGTTTGGTGACATTTTAACAAATCTTCTTCTCAAGAAACACTGTGATGAAACTTATGGGGAAAGATCCTCAGGTAGTGTAAATTAAAATTTATTTAAATCATGAACCCTGGGGATAGGGCTGGGCCACAATGAACGACCAAAGTTTTACATAGAAATATATAGGAAAATTTTTGAAAAAATCTTCTTCTCAAGAATAGCAGAGCAATAATTGATCATATTTATATGGAAACATCCTCAGGTAGCGTAGATTGAAGTTTGTTCAAATCATGATCCTTGGGGGTAGGGCAGGGCCAAAATAGCAGACCAAAGTTTTGCATAGAAATCTGTAGGAAAATTCTTTAAAAATCTTCTTCTCAAGAATGACAAAGCCATAATTGATCATATTTATAATGAAGCACCCTCAGGTAGTGTAGATTCAAGTTTGTTCAAATCATGACCCCCCCGGGGATAGGGCGGGGCCACAATGGCTGACGAAAGTTTTACATAGAAAATATAGGAAAATTCTTCAAAAAATCTTCTTCTCAAGAATAGAAAAGCTATAATTGATCATATTTATAATGAAGCATCCTCAGGTAGTGTAGATTCAAGTTTGTTCAAATCATGACCCCGGTGGTAGGGCGGGGCCACAATGGCCGATCAAAGTTTTACATAGATATAGGAAAATTCCTAAAAATCTTCTTCTCAAGAATAACAAAACCATGATTGGTCATGGGACTACTTTTGGATTTTAACTTTTCAATAATAAACCAATTTCTACTTTTTCCTAGCCACAGAGCTCAGGTGAGCGATGTCACTGATATGGCCTATGGGCCTCTTGTTACTGAAAATTGAGTCATATTTTGTCAAATCCAAAGAAGTGTTTATGCAATCAATTCCATTGAATTTAATTTACAATATGTACAATTTGTTCAGTATAATGTTCAACAGAAGGAACACTATTCAGGATATGCATTTCAGTGCTGGAAATCCCAAATTGAAGTTTTATGATTATGTACAACTGATAGAATTATAATCACTTTAGATACTTGTAAACTGTCAGATTTTTGGAGACTTGTCCCACACAGAGATTGTTCTCTTTATCCACACACACACTACGTGGAAGGGATAGTCCTTGTTGTTTTGTGAGTAATAGAGACAAGAACTGTCCATCCTGATCAAGGAGATGAACACTGTTATTTATAAAGTATCCATCACACACCAGGATGTGACCGAGGACATCTGTACAGATTCCATAGGGCCAGAACCCTGACTCCTGACCTGTGTAGGAGAACCTGTGTTGTCCTGATTTATTCACCACCACTACTCCTTTATCATAGTCTGATGTACAGATATCTCCATTGATGTTTTCTGTGATGTAGTGTGGACTACTATACAGTCCCTGTCCTTTGTTATCCCTCTGTATGTTCTGTTGTTCTTTTCCTGTCTTGTTGTACCTGGTGACTTTAGCCTCTCCTTCTGTCATCATCCCCACCAGTAAGTCCCCGTTGATGTGGGAGGAGTGTATGCTGAGTGGTTCCCAGTCTCCAGTTTTAATGAATTCTGTGATATTATTATCCTGTGTTATTCTATTGATGACATTCTTGCCTTTGTCTGTAAAGATTAGATCCCTGTCCTGTGTGACTGTGTGATAACCTTGATCTCTACCACTGGTTTTTATCTTCTGTATCACATTCCCCTGTAGATCTGTTTGGACAAGATTGCCCTTGTTGTCACTGATCCAGAGTCTGTCTGATTGATCTAGTGTTACATGGAATACATCATTAACACCTGGTACCTTGATCTCCCTGACCTTGGTGACAGAGGCAGATAGAGACATTGTTTGTTTCTTGTCAGATTTCACGTCTTTATCTTGTTCACTTGTAGATTTTATTGGTGTAGAAAAAGAAACAGTTTCCATGGGCTCTACTCTTCTTAATGTTTCCTTTTTATTTGTTTCAGTTATCTTCCCTAGTAATTTAGCAACATCTTTTTTGCTGTATTGAGCAGAGGAAAATTCTGGTTTGACAGGTTTTGTGGTTTCTGGTATGGATTTTATTTGTAAGTTCTCTGGAAGTTTAGTTGTGAAGTTAGTAAGTTTAGTAGAGGACAGGTAACTCTGGAACTCTTTAACAAGGTCACTGAGATAGGCAATATAATCATCAAATGTCTTCTCTTGGCTCTTTAATTTCTCCAATAATGACTTCTCTATTTGGTGTAATTCTTCCATATTTTCTGAGAGCACTGTGTCCACCATGTTTTTGAGAGACTGAGCTTCAGCCATCATGGATGTCCGTATGCTGTCCATGATCTGTTGAACTTCTGTGGCATCTTCCTGAACTTCTCTCTGTAAATCCTGTGATGTAGGAACAAAGTAATTATGGATTTTAGAGAGTTCCTTTTGGCATAATTTAAACTTATCTGTGTAGATAGTTTCTAAATCAGTAAAATGATGCCCCTGGTGTTCTTGCATTGTAGCACACTTTGAACATAAAGGGATATTGCATTCCTTGCAGAAAATATCAATATCTTTAGTGGGATGAATCTTGCATTTCTGCACAGGAAGTTGTTGTTTCCGTAGTTGATAAAGGACCACCTCATGGTTCTCATTTTCTGAAATCTTCAGATGTTGGTCCCTGCATTGTTTACACATCTGTTGATGACAGGAATTGCAGTAGAATTCACAATTTCTCTCACAATCTTCAACACCACACTCTAGAAAGTGTTGGGCAGTGCCAGGAATTTTCGGTTTGGAAAGTGCCATCTAAAATTAACATTAAAAAGTTTGTTACATGCATGTGGATTTCAAAATTGTAACAGTTTTACATATTGAATTTAATTGTTTAAGTTAAACTAAACTCAATTTCAGAATACGATATATACATATATTTTATTAAGTCAGACTGAGAAGAAATGCCCCATAATAGTGCAAAGTTTGTAAATTCTTCTGTTGTATTAAATCTTAGATTATCTTTAACAAATAGGACTTGAGTCAGTAAAATGCCCCTTTTCATAAATATATAAATTTCCTGTCTGTGGGCATCCCAGATACTTACTTTTGAAACAAATGACCTCTAAATGTATATATCTTCTTTGGAATGTCGGAGTGAGAATTTAGTCGAGACTTAGACGAGATCTGTATTTTACTTCCTGATTGGAGATAAATTTAAATCTCCCAGGTACAACTGTACTTTAGTACGGAATGAATAATATTGTTGAATATAATTTATAAGTATTTGTTATTACAGGGGAAAATGTTAGAAAGTAAAAGAATTTAATTACATAATTATCCAATTTTCGTTATAAAATGTAAATAAATATGTTTATTTGTTAGCTCTTATGAGCCCCAAAAAGTAGTGGTTGCTAAAAAATTCTTCTCAAAAACCACTGTCTTGCAAACTTATACACAAGGATTAGGATATGTTGAAGATTAAAAAATCTTCTTCTCAAGAACCACTGGGCCAGAAAAGCTGAAAATTATTTGGAAGCATCCTGGGATATTGTAGATTCTAAATTGTTCAAATCATGAACCCCTGGGGTTTGGGGGGGCCACAATAAGGAATCAAAATAAACATAAAAACATGTATATAGGAAAAAACTTTAAAAATCTTCTTTTTAGGAAGTGCTATGGCATAAAAACTGAAATTAGTATGTGGAAGGATCCTGGCGGGGTAACTGTAGATTCTAAGTTGTTCAAATCATGACCCCAAGGGGTATGGCAGGGAACCCAAGTTTTACATATATAGAGACATATAGAGAAAATCTTTAAAAATCTTCTTCTCAAGAACCACTGGGCCAGAAAAATTGAAACTTATGTAAAAGAATCTGTGGGTAATGTAGATTTAAATTGTGCATATATGACTCCATATCATGACTGGGGCTGGGCCACAATTAGGAATCCAAGTTTTACAATGAACTGTATTTAAAAAAATCTTCTGGAGAACTACTGGACCAGAAAAACTGAAAACTATTTGAAAGTATCCTGGGATAGTGTAAATTTTAAATTATCCAATTTATAACCCGTGGGGTAGGTTGGGGTCACAATTAAGGTATTAGAAGGAGAAAATCTGGTAAAGAACAGCATGGTCAAAGCTTCTCAGGTGAGCAATGTGGCCCACGGGCCTCTTGTTATTATAATTAAACAGAAAACAAAATTATTATAATAGTCCATGTAAAAATTATTGTTTATTTAATTCTTATTTATTTATTTCATTCATTGCATGTACCTTGTCGGGCTTTGCATGCTTTACAACAGGGATAGAGTCAACCAATTATCCGCACTTCACTGACCACATGCACCTGTGGCGGTATATCGAGATATATTTGCATATCCACTGCTCTCTCCCTCTATAAACATGTGGTCATCAACTGCGTTCATAGCACTATAGACGCAATTGCTTTTGCTATGACTGCAATTGCTCTATCACATTCGTGTAGAACAAACTCCACTACAATGGTATCATGTGCCGAGAAGTATATATATGTCGAAACTTTTCGTAAAAGGAATAAAAATAAGTTTTTAATAATATTCTTTGAAAAAAAAAAAAGAAATTCAAAAAAATTAAAATTGCTGATTTTTATCTTAAAAAATTTAGTTTTGGTCAATGTATTTAATTGTATAATAAAACTCTTTAAAATTTTATAAAACTGCCATACTTTTATTTTTTTGTATCATGTATATTTGTACAAAGAAAGATAACTCTTCACACGTGGGTGATAACATTCAGAAAACTTAAGTATATGTATATATCTACTTCAAGAATAATTTCAGCTATTAAAAATAAGTAGAAAAACTAAAAAAAAATCATAGAAAAGCATTCTGGAGTAATAATCATTATAAAAGCATTATCATTTTTCATCATAGTGTTAAATCATTGATTTTTGTCAGAGGGTTTCAATAACGTTGATCGATGACGTCACAACTGCATCAGAACAAAAATTAAGAGAATGTGTTGACGGCGCTGCTTGTATTTGTGTTTGAGAGGGGAATACTTTATAATTGTTTGTGATTTATGAGATAAAAAGATCATTGATCAGGTGTACTGATTTTAGAGCCGTATGTTTTTCATTACTGAAGACAAGAAGCCGCGTCCTTATATAAGTCAGGATTTCCTCTGATATTCTTGAATAAATGCAAATATAAGTAATAAACATCGATTAATCAGTGAACATGGCATTATGAATAGCAATAGCTCTGCTGGCATATTTTCCATGATGCGCTAACGCACATCATGAAATATGCCAGCAGAGCAATTGCTATTCATAACGCCATGTTCACTGAATAACGTTGTTTATTTCTTAAATAATTGACACTTAAAAATCAACAGTTGTTGTGAAAACAGGGTGGTGGATGGCGGTATGCGAATTTGGCGTTATAAAGAGAATTTTTTATAACAGGAAAAACGTTCTTGGGAAATCATGGCGGTATTGCGAAAATTGCGATGAATCGAATGATGATAATTCGAGAATTGACTACATCTTTCTGTATAAGAAAACTTTTTTTTAAAATTTCATATGGATAAAATTATATGTGCAAGAAAAGAATGTTGATAAAAATGTTAATTAAGTAAAGGCTTCCGTTTCCAACGGAAGACCTTCTACTTATTCTGATGATTAAGATTATTCTTATTATTCTTTTTTTTTTCTTTTCCTAGACGCCAACTTTGAGGCCTCATATTTCACTCATTTCTCAATGGATTTTGCTCAAATTTTCTGAAAATATAGACGTTACTAAACTCTATCAGAATTTTGTCTAGCATTCCAAAAATTCACTTCAATCCGCTTTTGAGTTATTTCCCTTTAAATGAAAATTTATAGGCTTTCATTTCCAGACAAAGGCTCGGAGATGGCAAAAGCTGCAGTAGAAATTTTACTGATTTTACACAATAGAAGGATTGAAGTTGTGCATAGTGGTTTCTGTTTTTGGATTTCTTTATTCAAAATGGTGCTACATAGGGGTAAAAAATTAGAACGCCTAAAAGAGCAAAAATTTACACATATTTTGCTTATTATCTTCTAAACTAAAAATATTTTGTTAAAACATTTAGAACAAAATTTGTGCAGAATTACAAGATCTTTCAAATGATATCTCGAAAAAAGGTCTGACCCCTAAATTAAGGGATCTAGAGTGGCCAAAATTTTTTTCCAGATATCTCAAAAAGTATTGAGAATTTGTAATACGTCCAAGAAGCAAAGTTGTTCAAAATGTTAAGCTTAACCTATTGAAGTCGTCAAAATGCGTCCGGCGACGTCACTTACGGACAAACAGAAAATGCATATTTTTGCCGTTCTTGACAAGTTTTTGGGTTACATATGTCACTGGAAGCATTAAACTTAATTTTCCATCCATTGACATTACTTCCGGTCACACCGGAAGTAGCCAAAAATAGCTTATTTTTTAAGGTTTTGATGCAAAATTGAAATTATAAATTGACTGGAGACGACTAAGCTCATTGTTTTCTTTTGTCGATGTCACTTTCGGTCAAAACAGGACGGAAGACCTACTCGTTGCTTTGCAATGAGCTTTGCTCTAGTGTATTCTTAAATTTTCATAGTTCCTCCACCAATCCATCTCTTTAAATAATCTTTCTATGAACTAGTTAGATCTTTTCTCTTTTCAGGGTGTTTTATGTAGAACATTACAAGGTCACGGTCACTGGGTTAACATCCTGGCACTTAGTACTGACTATGTCATGAGGACAGGGGCATTTGATCCAGCTAATGCAAAATTAGTACCAGCTGACATACAAGAATCAGGTGAGACCTTATACCTGTAGTTCATTTTTATACATCTAATTTACATGTTGTAGCATTGTGCTGCACATAGAGTTATCCCCCTCACCCTTTTAACCCTGTTATACATAACAAGCATTCTGAGAGTATTGCATAAGCAATACATGTCCCCTACTCGGTTCCCCTTTTTATGCCCCCTTTAGTTTCCGTTTATTTCCCATTCATTTTCTTCGCAACCGTTGCACATACTTAAATGAAATCTAAGAAAAATTCCAATTATTTGCAGTCTCCGTTCATTTTCTTTGGAGAGGTTGCACATATTGAAATGGATTTAGTATACGGATTAGGCCATATAAAATTGAAATCTTGGTTCTCAGGCCCGCGCGCATCTGTTTTGAGGTAGCTGCATTGCCGATTTTATTGTATTTTTGATAAAATAAAAAGTTGGTATTGCGGAGACCAATTCGGGGAAAAAATTTCCGACCTCATTTTTTTGTAGTTTAGTATTCAAATATCACTTCCGGTAGCCATTTACAATGAGATTTTGGCTACTTTGTTTGTAAATACATTCGAGGACATTACCTACGATGGTTACACGCTGTCAAGCAATGGATAAAGCAGAAATTTTGACCAGAAATGGAAAGTATATCTGTGATTAAAAAAATTATCTTTATGTGAAAAAAAATTTGGAAATTAAAATAAAAAAAAATACCTCCCTCATCTACTTTATTGCCAATAAAATGAAAAATAAAATGCCGCCCTCCCGCATCTGTTTTGGAGAAAATTGGCCTGAGAACCAGGGAATTAAATTTAGATAGCCTTAGTCAGATGAAAATATAGATCAAGTTCTGTTTTGGGTAAGATCGCAAAATAATTGACAGAGTTATGCCCCTTGGACTTAGAAAAATTCCACCTATTTGCAGTTTCCGTTCATTTTCTTTGGAGAGGTTGCACACATTGAAATAGAATTTAGTATACAGATAAGTCAGATGAATATCTAGGTCAAGTTCTGTTTTTGGTATGATCGCACCATAATTGACAGAGTTATGCCCATTAGACTTAGAAAAATTCAAATTATTTGCAGTTTCCGTTCAATTTCTTTGGAGAGGTTGCATGTATTGAAATGAAATTTAGTATACAGATTAGTCGGATGAATATCTAGATCAAGTTCTGTTTTGGGTATGATAGCACCATTTTTGACAGAGTTATGCCCCTTGGACTTAGAGAAAATCCAATTATTTGCAGTTTCTGTTCATTTTCTTCGGAGAGGTTGCACATATTGAAATTGAATTTAGTATACAGATTAGTCAGATGAATATCTAGGTCCAGTTATGTTTTGGATACAATGGCACCATAATTGACAGAGTTATGCTTTTTTGGACCTAAAAAAATTCCAATTTGTGGGGGAGGGGGCATAAGTGTTTTACAAACATCTCTTGTCTTCAGGATGTCATTATATGATATGCAAAAGTTATGACCAAGGTAAAAATGCTTGATTTTGAGGTTGTGAAGGCCTTTAACTTTATAAAATAATCGACATAAAGATTAAAATTCAACTAATTTTTTTTCAGCGTCTTTTTCATGCTTTGTATTTACCATGTTGACCATCAGAATTAAGCGCAGCACAAACCTGATCTGAAACCATTATGAAAAATTAAAAATGCCATATTTCTGTCAAAAATCAATAAGGCGAAACAAAAGTCAAACTTGATCAGTAACTCATCAAGATACACTCACATACCAAAATTCAGCTCAATATCTGCAAGCGTTTAGGAAAAAAGAGTGTTGAAAACCAATTAGGATAAACTGACAGACAGACGGGGACAGACGGAGGGACAGATGGATGGACAGATGCAGAGGAAACCTAAAGTCCCCTCCAGTTTCACCAGTAGGGGACTAATAAAAAAATTTTGCCCAATTTAAAATATGTCCAGATTCAGTTGTGTTCAGTTAGAGGAAACTCTCTTTATTGCATTTGCCACATTTTGAATTATGACAAAGTCTGACGATAAATGACAATGGAGAAAGGGATGACAATTTCTCTGTAACACATTACAGTGATCGCAAACTGATACAACACTTATACCAAGCATCTAAAAACGGAGCTTCACGATACTTTAGTCTCCATAAAGCAGAAGTATTTTTCATCTTCATCAGAAGATTTTGCATCAGTATTGGAAATATCTTCTTTTATTCATTAAATTGGTTTTTTTTTTTAATCCCTTATATTTGAAAAGTGTTCAACAATAATAAAAATGCATGTTTGTTTCATACTGATCGGTATTTTTTTGGCACGATCAAAATGTCCAAACACACACAGAATAAAATACATGATTGTTATTATGTGTAACAAATTATTAAAATAACATTAATCCACCACCTGAAGTTTCTGGCTTTCCCTCACACATTACATGGCACCTTTATGTCTTGACTAATGTCGGGGGCCAGACTTCCTGTGCTTCTACAGAAAGAAAACCCCGTCCTCCACACAGAAGTGATGTCAATAAGATCCTCCTCGTTTACGTAGAATCTGGCATTGTTTTCACCCTCCACAATCAGGTGGTGGTCCTGGCTGACTCCTGCATGAGTTTTGTAGTAGTGGATAACGGCGCTGTTATAATGACCTTGACCTTTAGGATTTTCAAGTCTGGTCACAATGTCTATCTTGGGGCCATGACAATTGCCTGATTCTTTGACCTGCATGTTGTAGTGTATGTCCCCAAATCTTTGTTCGGGGATCGATTCCTTGATGAATTGAAACTTGAAGATAAAAGACAAAATGTTATATTCCCATAGAAACTGCTCAC
>NW_026939018.1:0-8715 GCF_032062105.1 Saccostrea cuccullata | reverse complement strand
GTCAGAATCGTTTAATCAAAGCTGCTGCCCCATAAACCCCTACTCGCGAAATGGCGGAGTCTACGGAGACAGCCGCCATTTTGGACCTGCTTCAGATTTTTGAATTTTAATATCTAGACTTTGGATTTGTCAATATTCAAACAGACTATATAGTGAGCATCATTGGAAAGGTCTCTATTACTCAAGCTTAAAATACTTCAAAAATTTTGAAAAACAAAAGAGTTAGAAAAATCGACTTTTGAAATTCGCATCTGGTAACAACAGGCAGTACTGACGACGAACGAAAAGTTGCGTCCTAGATAGTAATTACTACGATCTATCATCCCTGAAAGTTTCATTTTGATATCTTTTACCGTTCTTGAGATAATCCGTGGACAAAATGTCATTTTAAAATCAGGAAATGTCCCGTAACTTGGCACCGGAAGCGAATCTTCAAAAAATCTCTCGGATAAAATAACTTCAGATAATAACACATTGTTTACGTAAACTTCATGAAAATCCACCCAGTAGTCTTCGAGAAATCGCGTGCACAAAATTAGATGGGCGGAAAAATAATAATAATAAGAAACAGTAGAATCACTATAAGGTCTTCCGTGAAGACGGAAGACCTTAATAAGAAACAGTAGAATAACTATAAGGTCTTCCGTGAAGACGGAAGACCTTAATAATAATAAGAAACAGAGTAAAAACAATATGTTCCCCAACTTCGTTTGGCCCCAACTTCGTTTGGGGAACATAATAAGGTATCATTTTTTGAGTTTTATTGGGATATATTTACATTTGCTGATGTCTTTCCCTATATGACAATACAGATGAAATTGACATTCAATTTTCAGTGACATGCAGTTTGGAAAACCTCACGAGACAATTGTGAAGTCTTGACTGTGACGTCATATGATGACGTACATGAAGTTGGTACGTGATCAAATCTACTATAATGCCCTTCGGGCGTTATAGAACTTGATCACGCGACCGACTTCATGTCCCAATGAAACTCTAAAAATGATATCTTATTTCTTTTAAGTAAAACGGGTTGGTCACATGATCAAATACCATTAAGCCCGATTTGTTCATGTGCCAACCCGTTTTACATCCCAAAAAAACTCAAAAATGATACCTTATTACTTATATTTACATTTGTGACTTATTCATACTTTAAATTTGCCTGATTGTGAATTTTTACGTGTGAAATGCAGTATTTTTCAAACCCAACAGTATGTATGTAAGTCACTGAACGCGCTTCGACCCTTTAATACGTCACTGAGAAATTCGGTCGAGCGTTTATCCATACGCACATCTATGACCTCTTAACCCCGTACCTGTATTTATACAGTTATAAATACGCTTGCTTTCAGTAGTGTTATATAAAGGAAAACATTTGCAAATGTAAATATTCAGGTTTATAATTCTCACTTTTCTTACATTTTTCGATCTTTGACATGATCTTTGACAGGATCTTTGACAGGATCTTTGACATGTTTATTGAGATAAATGGACAGGATTCGTCTGATTCGTTAAATTTCGCAATTGGGTAATCCCCGAATTGATTTGCATCCATGCATGTATCCATGACATCGACCTAAAATATATTTTAATAATGATGTTTATTGTGTACGAAATAGACATTATTGGATATGATCTAAATAGTTTATATTAATTTAAATAATTTCAAAAAATCATAAACAATAAAAAAAAAAAGGATATTTTGGAAAAGATTTTGTTTGAATTTGTGTGTAATCCTTTTTTACATTTTGTGTTCTAACAGATAAGAAAGTTAATAGAGTTTGTATTTTCCCAAGAATTAACTTCTTCTTTCATTACATTTTCTTTTTTTTTTTATCTTTAAACAGACCATAAAAGTTAAACTTAATTAAAACAAACCTTTAAATTAAATAATCTTAAAAATAGAATAAACAATGCTAGAAAATTAAGGAACATATACGTTAAATATATTACAATTAAAAATATTTAAAATCAAAATACTTTTGAAAATAAAATATATATAGTTTTAAATAAATTGTTAACAATGCCTTCCGAAAGAGTTAAAAGTTTTTAGCCGTGAAGACTTCAGGCTTCTGATTCATTACTTTATTATTTAGAAAGCGGTACGAAAATTCCTATAATTTTACAAAGGACTGGGCTAGATTTGAGCAATTTTTACTTCCTGATCGATATGTCAATTCTTCTTTATTTCCTGGACAAGATTTCACGAACACATCAAGTGACTGTTGGCGTGGGGATGAGGATGGAAAAAACTAAATAAATTCATATTTTTGAATTAATAAGTTTTTGAAAACGTAAATAAATATATATTTCAATTATGATCCTGATTGTAAAACTACTGGAGGGATTTTCCTTAGCTCAATTAATGTGAGTGTCTACTGTAACATAAGTTAATCAAATTCTCACCATCAAGGTCAATCTATAAAAGTTTTTTTTTTTTTTAAATTCAAAAATCTTGTTAAAACGTTTTACCTTCACATCACTTGTGAAATCACTACAAATCACAAGAAAAACAAAAATGGCCGTTCCTTTGTTCATTTTTACGCAAAACTGGTTCTACCTGTTGATGAAATCAGAATATATAAAGTTTCAGCAAAAAATGGCTATAATAGTTTAATTATACTAGCGCTTTCGGTTGTACCTGAGAACTTACTAGGATGTTACATTAAAGATTAATCATGGCTATAAGTACATTTTAAAATTGTTTTTTTTTTTTACCCATTTAAAAGTTTTATCCCCTCTTAGTACCCCTACTAGATTTTTTTTTAAAGTACTAGTGTTTAAAATTCATAATAATGTAAAATGTTCATCACAAAAGTGGTCTCGCCCTACCTCCAGTGAGGGGGGTTTTTTTTTAATATAATCCACACTAAATATGAGTATACGTATTTTAAATATAATATAAATTTGACTGTTCCTTGCTGTCCTGATTTTAAATATATTGTATTCCTAAATTATCATGTACAAGTTTGATCATCCAAAGTAACAACATCCTAGAGGTCATAGTTTTAATAAACTTTAATTTTCACTCTGTAAAAATTCCACAAATTTTATCATTTTCTCTAACTTGATGGTTCTTTGAATCCGAAGATTTAATAATGACCCCGGCAAATGTCGAATTTATATAAATTATCTCCCCATAGAAAAGAATGTATCCTCTCATTTGATTAAACTTGAGTCCTCTTTACCAAGGAATTATCTGGTTTGGTTAGCTTAAGAACTGCATTAGCAATTCCTAAAAAGTATGCCATCCCATCCTATCTATTTAATATATATTATACTAGTGTCTCTGTTTCACATGTAACTTTTTGTAGCTTTTCCAACATTTAGATGTGTATTAGATACATGTATTTTGATATAGATTATTTTTACATACATTTTTAAAAAAAAAAACATTGAAAATATAGGGTTAAACGTTATTGAATAATGTTCAAAACAGGAAATGAGGAAGTTAAACACTGAATCAATGCCTGATACCTACAAAAAAATTATTCTACGTTGTAAATTTGTATGATGTGTATGAATAGCATGCTATCTATTCACGTCTGATTGTAGACCATGTTTTGTAGCTGCAAAAGGTAAATATGAAATGTTATTGCTTAAAATCTCCTAACATGTATATTCGGTATACATTACAAATGTACACGATGACCAGACTCGAAATGTATGCTGTTTACTTTCGTTTTAGAACAGTATAATTATATGGCTTAAATCAATTCAGAATTTGACAATCTATTTCTGAAGAACACATGTAATATCTAAAAATGACTTCATAACTAAAAAATAAAAATAATAATTATTATTACCTAAATCAATGCAAACGCTTCCTTTTGAACTACGCAATAGCTGTAACAAAATGGATTAATAACATGGCCGATTGGGCAGATAAAAAAAGCGTCTAATATTTTTATAGGGAAGCCACAGTGTTTAAGGTCAATTTTTGATGATATGCAGTTGTTAAATCATTATATGATGTGGTTATTCATTATATGATGTTGTTAAAACATTATATGATGTGGTTATATATTATATGATGTGGTTAAATCATTTTTGGGTTTGTAAAATCATTTATGGTGTGGTAAAATCATTATATATGTGGCTTTATTATTATATGATGTTGTTAAATCATTATATGATGTGGCTATATTTTTATATGATGTTGTTAATCATTATATGATGTTGTTAAAATATTATATGATGTGGTAAAATCATTATATGATGTGGTAAAATTATTATATGATGTGGAAAATCTTTATATGATGTGGTATCATTATATGATGTTGTTAGAACATTATATGATGTGGTTAAGTTTTGTCCCTTGGTTTTCCCTTTATATATGTGGCTATGTATTAATGATTTTGTGAAATCATTATATGCAGGGGTTACATCATTATATGCAGGGGTTTAAAAATCATTATATAGTGGTTTTTCTCATTATATATGGGGCAATCATTATATGGGTGGTCACATCATTATGATGCTGTATTTTTATATGATGTTGTTGTATGAGTCATTACCACTGAGGGCAGTAAAATGAAATGGAATGTGCCTGTAACCCAATACGACATTTAAAATTGTTTTTGGGAATGTAGGCCAATTTCCCCCTCCACTCTCTGATCTCGCTAACCCTTATCTGTCATTGAGTCCCTTCTAGGCCTGCTAATGAGCTTTAATAATTCCTGTTTCCCATATTCATAAGAATAGATTTATGTAGGTTGATAAAAAAGTTACATACAGACTTGATCGCATGCTTATTTTAAATTTGCTCATTTGTGTGATATTGTCTGCATAAACAAAGTATAAAATATCCCAAAAATTCCATTTGATCATTTTGTTAATTTAATAAGTTTTTGAAATACATTGTACATCTGTTTCATTTTAAATTAATGAGTTCCCCAGGAGTTACTGGAGATTGAAGCACCTGTAACCTTATCTTGGTGAAAGCCAATTTAGCCCGATCTCTGAATCTCCTAATACTGGGTTAACATGTTGACATTTATGTAATGGCAATATGTAATGCAACGGCTAGAGACAAGGAAGGGGTTTTAAGAATGGAGTCTGGAGTTGAATCAGATTTTGAATGGTTTATGTATTATGCCCCATTGGTCAGATAGATTTTGAAGTCTAACATCAAAATCATATAAAAATGAAATTCTTAAAAGAAAACAAGAAATCGTACTTCCAATTTTTGCTGAAAGATAAGTTTAGCGCTACTTGTTGAACCTCCAGTCCATAAGTTATATAAAATCTCCCAAACTCAGCAAACTTGGGTTTTATTTCACATTTTTAATTTAGTAATTGCTATCCAAATTTGTCCAGCATTGATTCTGTATTAGAAGAATTGAAATTACAATATCTTATTGGCCGATTTCTGAGATCTGAGAGTGGAGGGGTAAATTGGCCTACATTCCAAAGACAATTTTAAATGTCGTATTGGGTTACAGGCACATTCCATTTCATTTTACTGCCCTCAGTGGTAATGACTCATACAACAACATCATATAAAAATACAACATCATATAATGATGTGACCACACCATATAATGATGTAGCCACATCATATAATGAGAAAACCACATCATATAATGATGTAACCACTGCATATAATGATGTAACCACTGCATATAATGATTTTACAACATCATATAATGACATAGCCACATCATATAAGGAATACACAAGCGCACATAATCACTTAACCACATCATATAATGTTCTAACAACATCATATAATGATATAGCCACATAATTTAAAAATTTTTTACATCATATAATAAATTTTACCACATCATATAATGTTTTAACAACATCATATAATATTTAACAACATCATATAATAATATAGCCACATCATATAATGATTTAACAACATCATATAATAATAAAGCCACATCATATAATGATTTTACCACACCCTATAATATTTAACAACATCATATAATGATTTTACAACTGCATATAATGATTTAACCACATCATATAATGATATAACCACATCATATAATGTTTTAACCACATCATATAATGATTAAACAACTCATATCATCAAAAATTGACCTTAAGGCAGCTGTGGCGTTCCATATTTTTAAAATGACCTTTTTTTTGACAGTGTCTTTTTTTAATGCACAGTGGGTGCCCAATCCCGGTGAACATGCGGACGTGTTTTTATTTTTAGATTAAAAGAAGTATTGAATGCACTGTGTTTAATAAAAAGATATCTTCTTTTTATTTCAGGGTGAAATTGAAGATAAAAAATTTAACAATACATACTGTAACATGCAGAATAAATTCTGAATTCTGAAAACTTTTAAATCGGATCCCGGTGCCAAATAAAAGTATAAAATACTAATTATCAATTTAAAAAAAACATTGATAAAGTGACCTAAATGATAAAAATTATACTTATTTAAGAGTTTTGAAATAAGATTAATCTACATTGTACATGTACAACATTTAAATTAAGCTGTAAAACAGATAAAACAGGTAATGAATCTGCACGAAAAAAAATAAATTTAAAAAAAAAAATTAAAATTTAAAAAAGTTCATCAAATAGTTACATCACAGAAAAATGCTCTAGTATGAATATCAAAAAAAAACGAATTGGCTTGATGATTTAAAAAAATGTATCAGCAATTATAGGAAATATGTCTATGCTAAATTAGCATTACTTAATAGTATGAACATTGTAAAAATACCTTTACCATTTTTGGTAAGTCAAGTGAGGTTAAGAACACTTTCGGAGTTTAATTGGTTAAGATTACAATAAGACCCATTTTATATTCAATTTTCAAATAAATTTTTTAATAAAAACAGGGTTTAAAAAACAATATATGAAATGCAACATATAGCACAAAACAATTCTTGATCATTAACATTAAAACTGAAAACTTCACAAAAAATTTTTCACAAAATCGGACAATTTCTTAAACTGGATAAACATTACAATAAAGAAAATGGCTGTTTGAACAGAATGATTTGATGTTAAATGATATGGGATAAAGACTATATTTTCCATGCTATAAATAGAAATGGAAATTTACCAAAGAAATATATTAAACAACAAATGGAGTCCATATGGCAAGGACAATTACCAATAAGTTTTTACAATTTATTCGTGTCGAATGGAAAGTGACACAGAAATTATAAATTATAAGTATCTTATTTGTCATATTTCTTTCCATAGAAGAACGAAAGAACAACATTTGTCTGAATCTGTGTTTATGGGCCTCTGTCGTGAAATAGGAACACCGGTTGTTGTTAGTATGAGACGAAGTATGTCAGATATTATTGAGAGGGTATCTAATAAGTCCGACATGAACTTTTGTTACATGGAGAGTGGAAGTTTCAAAGAAGGTTTCAGAATTGATGGAGGGGTCTGATATCGACGTGATGTCTGACCGAGGGCATTCGTGTTTGGGGATGCTCAAGCTTAGTCCGAAAAATCTGACGTTTTTCGGGCTTTTTTACGATTTTGATATTTTACATGCCAGGAAAACGTCAGAACCGGCGCCATTACGAAAACTGGGAAATCGCCGCCTCCAACCGGAGGGGCATTAAGGTTGATTTTCGATACTTGAAAACCGAATTAAATGCTTAATTCACATATTATCAATAGTACAAAACCTTTAGTATCACCAACATCGTTTTTATGTTTCGTTTATGAAATAATATAATCCGATGAACACATTTTATCTGACTGTCTTTTGTTTTCATTTGTGCATTTTAAAATCGTGCAAGTTCTGAATCGGAATGTGGAGTGGTAATTTCTATTCATGCTATTGGTAAATTCAGAGCATTGTGCCATTGATAAATTGTGATTTCGGCATCAAATTGGTTCCCAAGTATAGAAAATCAACTTCATTTAAGACGGTGAAATTCCCATTTTTAATCCCCGGGTTTCTGACGTTTTCCTGGCATGTAAAATATCAAAATCGTAAAAAAGCCACAAAAACGTAATTTTTTGGATATCAAAATGAGCATCATTGTTCATCCAATCTATCATATTTTCTTGCGACTGTTCTGTAAGTTCCTGGATTTGTTTACTCAAAATTTTAATACATGGACCCAATAAATGCAAATGTCTCCTCAATGCCTGCATCAGAATAAACGACAGACTCTGTATATCCAGTTTATTAAGAGAAAGTTCAGAAGTTTAGAAAATGGACGTGATATTAAAATACATGGACCCTGTACGAGTGTTAATAGGGGAGGTCTAAAAATGACATTGCTGAATGTTTTGTCAGTAATATTTGGCCTCCACCAGCATCTTCATGGATAAAAAGGTGTCAATATTGGCCTTCACCTAACATTTAAAAGATATAGTGGAAGGCGGTTGTCACTTTGTTGCCGTAGGACACAAACTTGGAAATCATGAAGACATCGAATGGAGAATTTCTTTCTCTTCGGCCGACAAAAAATTGTACACTCGATGTCTCATTGCCAATTCTTAACTTATGGGTTGTTGAAGCTTTTTCTAAAGAAAGTTGTCAATATGATTCCGGATGAAAACAAATTATTATGTTCCTAACATGTGAAAAAAGCTGTATTTTGGACAATTCAAAACCATTCTTTACCTTACTTTTTTTGGAGGGTTTCTGGGTATGTTTTAAAGTTATTCTAAAGTGGGTTTTTGAAGGTTACTGTCCTAATTTCTTTATTCCAGAAAATAACATGTTTCATAATAGAATCGTTGGTGTCGCACAAAAAAAACTT
>NW_026939017.1:0-8801 GCF_032062105.1 Saccostrea cuccullata | reverse complement strand
GGTACAAACTAGCTGAAAAAATTCAACTAATTGCCCCTGTGCTATTCAAAGTCCTTCAGCATGTTGTCAGTTGTAGCCAAAATGAAACAAATGAGAAAATCGTATATTTGTGTACTGGACTTGCTGTTCTCTTAAATGGTCGCAATAGCCATTTATCAATGCTCCAGCATGTCATTGGCTTTATTCTGGACCAAGGAGGTGCAACAAAAGAGGTTTGTGCATTTAATTTGTTTTTAGAACCTCTATAACATGGTCTTCACATGGACAATCATTGTATAGAGAACATTACATACTAGAATCCATATCATATGTCATACCAGCCCGTATGGCTCCATATCAGCCCAAGGGCTGATACGGGGCCTGAGGGCTGATGTGACATATGATATAATATGGATTTTAGTATGTAATATTCTATTTATCATATATATTTAAAAACTTAATATGCGAGTTCACATATGGTCATTGAAGATTGTTTTGAGCTTATTTATGACATTTTTCTTTGAAATTTATTGGAGCCAATTTTAGGTTTTTGGGAAAAAATTAAGAACGCAAATGTCATTAAAGAATTTTTTTATATGAATATATAAATAAAATCAATTAAATTATCAATAAAACTGTATAACAAATGTTACTTCCGGTTTTATATGGATTTTCGGACCGATCCGTGATATGGGGTATTGTGACGTCACCTGTATCACACCATGCAGAATTGGTTTATTTACTACTAAGTATATGATAAAAATATATATAATATGGAAATGGCTCCTCTCTGTTGAATTTGACAGTTGCTGTGAAATGATATGAAATCCCTAATTATCTTTCAAGTTTAATTTTCCACTGAAAATAAAATTCTGACCTGTACAAATGTATAGTCTCTTCTCCAATGTACTGTAAAGCACTTTTTATTCGTGACAACTTTATTTTCGCGTAATTACGCGAGTCAGTATGCTCGCGAAAATTCAATTCTCGCCTTTAATAGTATTTCTTAAGATTATACAGAGCAATTACCACAATTTATGAAAATTTTGTCTCGCTGATCAAGAGTCAATGATTGTCTCGCAAAAATAAGGTGTCGCGAAAAAAATTAGTGATCTACAGTACTGTAATAAAATTCCCTTGAACTAATAGTTTTCTTGAAAGCACAGAAAATTGACTCCACAAAAAAATGAATTTTTAATAAAATGATAGGGTTTTTTACTTTTTAAACTCACCTTTAAGCTGAAAGCTCCTTTTAGCATTTCTGATCACCTGTTGTTCATCATCTGTTCGTCCGTCAGTCTGTAAATTTTTACACTTTTTTTAGGTCATTTCCATTTTACACAGTATGGGTCTAAGTGTTTCCCCAAGTACTATTCACAGAAAGAAGAAAAAGCTTATGGCCCAACAAGAGAAGAAAGTTCAAGAAGTGGTAGGCAGGTATGTTGATCAAAGAAAAGAAGTTTTAAGTGCTAAGCATCTACTGAATGATTATTCTTCTTCTCTGAAAAGCCCGCCATATGAGTATAAACAGTCTGTAGAGGAGAATAATGAAATATCATTAAAAGCAACTACTCTTTCCAATGGATGTGGTGCAGTACTAAATAAATTTCCCTCCACATCTTGCTGGGATTCTTGCATATCTGCTACCAAATGTACAGATTCTAAACCTGATGTGACAGTTTCTACTGATTACCTTGAAATGACACATGAGAGTCAGTCTTTGACTGATAACATGGATAACCTTGAATACCAGACAAAACCAAAGAATGAGTGTCCAACACTGCTTAACAGTGTTGCCAGTCAAGATGTCACAATGAAGTTGCTGAAGAAAACAGTAGAAAATGCAGAATTATGCCCTGTACCCCCCATAGAAGTTCTTGGAGACAATGTTGATGTCATGGTGAGTCCAGCGAGCATGACAATGGAAAGACAGAGGAGATCTTGGCATTGGTTCCTTATTCTTGCAACACAGAAGCGAGTAATTGATCCAACTTTACCATCTTATAGGAATCCAAATGATATATTAAAGCTTAATCCATCAGAGTGGCTCCCAAACAGCAACGAAATGCAAGAGTACTTGCAAAATATTGAATTCCATGTGTCTAAAATCTTAGTAAAATACTTACCCTCTCTTCATAGTATTGATAAACTGTTACCTAAATGTATCGCGCATGAATATATGAACCAGACTTCAAAGAAGTCTGTATTTCTGAATTCTGCCCTCATTGACGAGAGTGAAAACACTTCAGAAGGCATGATTAAAATCATGCAACATGTTCATAAGCTTGCTGTGCCTTACATTAATGGAAAAATGGACAAAGTTGTTTTGGGTGGCGATGTACTAACAAATGAAAGGGCATTGAGTGCACAGCAAGCCATGTTTAATAGTGATGTAGATTTTGAAAAGCTTTTAGGTGTCATTCATAGACCAGAGGGTCTTCATCGGCAAATGAATTTCCTTTTGGTGAGATTCAAGGAATTCAGAAATTTTTACTCTTGATTATTTCAACATTGATTTGAGTTACATTTAAATTATCTACTTACACCATTAGACTTGCTAATGTATGTATGTTTTATTTTCAGTCGATCAGTCTCATAATATCTATTAAAGGTATTTCCACCCTCACAAAGGATGGAAATGCTGTAATGCTCTTTCAGATAATGGTAATCACATTTTTTGACAATAACGTAGTTCCATAAGCTATTTTAAGCTTTTAATACAAGTAAGAATATTTGAAGAATTAAATTTGAAAATAAATGACAAAATAAGAAAAGATATTTTGGCAAGTCTAAATCAAAAGTTCAAGTTCTACTTTTATGTTTACATTTATATGTAAGTTAGATTGGGAGGGTATTTAATTAAAACTCATAACATTTACAAACTACAAATTCCCAGTTTTCTATTGATAAATATATATCTTTCTAATTAAAAAACAAGTGTGAATTTTATGATCAGGGTATAAAAAAATATAATGCTGTGCATTTTTCAGGTCTGATCTTGTTTTTCTTAATTAAATTTGACCTTAAATGAAGAAAGCAGGCAAGTTCAAGCATTTTGATGCAGTGCACTTATCTTTATTGTTTTCTGTACTTGTTAAAAGTTTAATTCTTATGTCTCATGCTATGACTTGGACTATATTTTCATGTAAAAGGATGACCTAGATTTTATTTAATTTATAGATCAAGGTGAAAAAATTGTAGGCATTCACCCTTCATATATATATACTACCTTTCGAAGTTCTAAGTTTAAAGTATAAATGTCAAAAGATTCTCAAGATGTGATCAAACCATGTTTTTTCTTTATATTTGACCTCTAATGAAGAAAGGGGTCAAAGTTCTAGTGCAGTACATGGGGTATTAATGTCTTCCTATGTTACCCGTTTAAAGTTCTATCATCAAAGGGTATTCAAGTTATAGAATGGACTCTATTTTGATGAAACTTACAAATAGATCAAGGTCAAAAACTTTGGTGGTGTTCACTTCGTCTCAAGGTCATCTATCTATATTCAAGTTTAAAGTCTTCATGGGTATAAATGTGCTGGAAAAATTTGATTGAAGTTGACAAGAACCAATAAAAGATGTCCTCAAATTTCAAGCTTCTCCAATGATAAGTTGCTAAGAAAACTGAAAAATTTAATTTAATATGGACAGAAAAACATGCACACACAGACAGACAGGGGTAAAACAGTATACCCATTCTTCTTTTTATTAGGGAGGTATACTGATACATGTAGAAATGAAGTTGATTAGCATAACACATGGGGTGTTTAAAAAAATCAATAATAGAAAATTCTACTTATTCTATCAACAACAATATTAATGCATTAAAGGCTATTGATAAAACCAAGTGTTGGTGTTGCATTATTTTTGTATCAGATGTTAAGGCAACAGAGTCTAAAGCTGGACAGTAAATAAACAAAAAATCAATTATTTTTTCAAAGTTCTCTGTTACTTATTTAAATAAACCAGAAACTTGCTTTAAATAAATCAACTTACATGTAAATATTAATTTAAAATAATTAAATTAGGCCATCTTTTAAAAGGTGTTTTGGTCCTATCTTGACTAAAAAGTAGGTGGAAAATTTGATTTATTAAAAACAGCAAATAGAAAGTTAAAATAGTTATTAATGACCAGTATGAGAAAATTTTAGAACATGTATATATACCCAATATATATATATATATATATATATATATATATATATATATATATATAAAGCACTAAAATGACCAACGATATATATATATATATATATACTTTTTTATTTTTTCTTTGTCCTGATAAAATTTGACAATTTTTATTGTTCGTGTCGTTGGTCATTTTAGTGCTTTATATAAATTTCCATCCGTGACCTTGTATATATTATATATATATTTAGGATATACAGTGTTGTTGGTTTTTTAGTGCTTTTTATATATATATATATATATATATATATATATATATATATATATATATATATATTTATATTTTTTGTGTACTGAAGAATCAAGCCCTTTTTAGTGAATTTTTCAGAAGATGAAAAATAAACAGTCTTTAAAAGATGGCCTTATTAATATGGCATTACCAAGTTTTTTTAATTTTATGTTTTACTAAGAATTTTTTTTCTTATTTTAACATGTTTAATGTTTCACATGATTTTATAGATAACAATGCAATTTTCAACATAAATCATTATCAAACTTTTAAGATACCATTGTAAAATCAAGGTAATACTAGTTAAATAATTAGGATCTTGACTTCTTTCAGAACCCAAAATTAACTGATTAAACAGTAGGAAATATTTCTATTTTCAAATTATATGGTAATTGTATTATACAAGTATCCTGTCTTCCAATAAAGAGTTCTCTATGAATACAAGTTACTACATTAATGACAGACATGGATCATGTAATATTTTTAAATTTTATTTTTAATGCTACTGTAAAAACATTATTTATCATTTGTTATCTTTTCAACAGGCCATATACCAAAAGTTTTACAGTGAGAAGACAAGCAATGAGAGAGGAACTTTATATCAGCTGAGAAATTTAATCAACAGACGTGATGTCACAGGAGCTGATGATATCACAGTTAACTTCAGGTGAAAGGCTTTTAATTTTTCATTTCATTTACACTGTACAGTTAATACATTAAATTGACTACAGATTTTTCCATTATTTCATGATAAGGAGCACAAGGCCAGTGTGACTGCTTGGCTGAAGATGCTCACTCCTCAATGACACCTTGTTTTAGAGGTCCATGTTTGCTCTGCTCCTATTCATATTGTTTTATGTACTTTTTAGCTTTAATACTGTTCGTTATCTTCATATATTTTAGTAATTAAGAAAAAACAGAGGGTTAGATCAAGTCATGTTCAAATATTAAAATTTCTGTACAGTATGTATTTGTTCCTTCACAGATCACACACTAAATTTCTGGAAGATGTGATTGCCAGTTACTGTATCACTGTGTTTATGAAGATCCATGGAATGCATTCTATTGATGATCATCCATCAAACCTTCCAGTGTTTTCATTAATGCAAGACAATGATATCAAAGACTGGATTTCCAAGGAATCTAGAGAAATTATGAATGTTCTTGGAATTTCAGAGACTCGATCAATCAAATCTCTTGCAGAGTATTTGAATAACTTTGATGTGGATAATGAAAATATTCTGAAAATGTCTACTGGAAATGGGTACTCGTGTGCAATGTGTGACAAACATTACAAGAAAAAGGGACACTTCAAAAACCATCTGAAAAATAAACATGAGTGGCATTTCTTCTCAGTTCAATTCATTGAAGGAGACAATAATGCAATGAAAAGCTTCATGAGAATGGCCATGCTTCAGTATGACACTAAAGATGCATTCAGGTACATTTAGCAAAAACCAACAAAGTTTAAAACTTATAATACCCCCGCAAACTAAGTTTGGGGGGTATATAGGAATCACCTTGTCCGTCTGTCTGTGCAATCTTGTCCGGTCCATATCTTTCTTACATAGGGATATTTGAATCTACTACTCCAGACTAAGATTGCCAAGGTCACTGGAAGAAAAATTTCATAATTCGTGTCTGGTCCATATCTTTCTTATGGATAAACTTGGTAGGGTCTCATTTCAAACAAAGATTGCCCATGACCCAAGGGTGTGTCATGACCTTGACCTAAGGTCATTTAGGGAAGTTTGAGGTCACTGGAAGAAAAATTTCATAATTCGTGTTTGATACATATCTAGCTTTATTATGGAAAAACTTACTTCTGAAAAACCCAGAAAGGGTATTTTGTCCCGTTTGGACAGTTCTAGTTTAATCCTTAGGCCACCTTTTTAAAATGTATATTTGACCTCTCAACCAGGGTTGAAATATAAGAAGTGGGGGAAAAAAAATTCCAGAAAATTTTAACATAATTGTTGATGGGATTAAAGGAATAAAAAAGAAGAAAAAAACATGTGTCCTAGTTTTGAGTTGAATTAATTTTATCCAGTTGGTTGGGAGCTTAGGCAAACAGAATTTTTTTTAAAGATGAGCCATAGTCAATTGCTTTAAATTTTGATTTTTCTACTTAAATGGACTTAAACATATTACATTGCTTAAAGCAAATTTTAATTTGTAATCAAGAAAAAAAACCAAAAAATAAAATGTTAACCTCTCTAATACATTCTACTAAACATTGCTCAAAAAATATGTCCCTTTAGTTTTTTTTTAAAACAGTCATAAAGAAGACTTTTAAATATGTAAAATGAAACTAAGTATAATCCTTGCATTTTTCAGAATGGCTGACGGTGAAAGATGTTTCCGTAACGCAAAGTTCGAGTGGCTGTATGCCGGAGCTGTTGGACACACAAAATACAAAATCTGGCTGTGGAGATACGTTGCCTACATTACATCAATCCTAAGTCCGAGGGAAAGTTTCGAGTATAAATGGAACATTTGCCAAAACTTAATGGGAGGGTTCGATCAGAACATTCCCAATGATAACTGTGTTGAATTACAGGTTGGAAAAATCAAGAAACAACTTAATACTCAAGGTGCAAACAAATCGTTTAATTCTGCTAAAGTAGTTGCACTCACAACTCAAGTTGTTGATGGTATCAAATCCAACTTGATGGAAGCCAACAAAATAGCAAAGCCATCAAGGAAAAGGCCAGCTGTTGACAAAACAGAGGATATCAAAATAATGGTGAAGTGCCTGTTAGATAACTGCAACATAAATGATATGAATTGGGAAAGTCTGCATAAATTTAAAGACCCCCTTTGTTCAATAGACCCATTTGCATTGTATGAATGGATTGACTTGCAAAAGAAAATTGCGTTCAATACACTGTTGTAAATAAATACACTTGATGAAAGTTTATGTGTACAATATTGACTTTGGCAAAGGATCCTAGTACTTTATTGAAGTAATAAACACATAAGAAAATGATATTTAGAATTTGACTTTAGACAAAGACTTTGAAAAAATTATTTCTCATAAATATAAATATATTGACTTTACCATGTTTACCGAGTGCCTAAATTAAAAGAAATGATTTGTTTGATGTACTCCGACTAACCCGTCAAGATTTCCCCTACCTAATCAAATTTTTCAGCTTCTCTTCAGCCTGTGATTTATACGACAGTTATCGTTTTGCCCAATTAAGTAAAGCAAAGTATTAAAAAAAACACCTACCCACCTTGAAAAATGTGGGACAGAGTATATCAAACAGAAATATTTTTAATGATGGCCGTTCACATTTCAAAATTGAGTACCAGCTGTCATTTTTTTTTCCCGAAGAAAATTTTCAAAGACATTGAAGTATTAAGGCACAGAGATTACTATAGTTAGAAATTCAATATTTTTATGCCTACTGTACTACTAAGAGAATTAGGTACAATTCTCAGTTAACCCTGGACTTCCTGTAAGGCATTGCATTCTTGACGTTACCTGATTAGCTTTCGAATTTACATAGCTTTCCTTTACTGTATATATGGGAAAGAATTTCGGCTGAATGTGAACAAGTATAGCAAATAGCCAATAATAAGGTCTCGTACAGCAAGAGGTAAGGCTATAGTCATCTCATTGATGTCAACAACAATATACAGTTCCTGATGTTAATTTTTTTACCAATGAGAATATTTTCACTATTTGACAGACGCTAATTATGTAGCATCGAGAATACCACACCTTACCGAAAGTTCGAAGTTAACTGAGAATTGTACTATTCTTTTACAATTGTCTACTTTTGTTCTCTTTTACAACTAAGGATAGATCACTAAAACAGCATTAAAGTTTTCTACAACTAGGAACATCTAGTGTCTAATGTTTACAGCATTTTAAAGATTAAACTTGCCAAAATTTTATTATCTTGACTATTTGTGAATCTTTATATTAGATGCATTTGAATGTTTTAATTTTCAGTTTAGTTTCCAATAGAGTGACAAGTTGAAATTGCATTTAAAACATTATGTGAAATTGTATTTGTACTATTGAAACTTTACAAGAAATGTGTGGTTATACTGAAAATTGAAATATCAATTTAAAATGCATCTTTATGCTTTAACCTGTCAATGTGCATGATTGATCCAATTAAAACACATGTTTTTGACAAAAGACATTTATTTCTTTCAATTGAATATTCTAATCATCAAACATACGGTATAAAAGCAAAGCAATATTAAAATAATTAGATTAGATCTGATGAAAAAATGTGAAATGCAATGTACTGTAGGCAATTATTACCTTGTAATACAATAAAATGCAATGGAAAGCAGATACACTTTATGGTTAATAGATGAAATTATCTGTACAAATATAAATACAATAAAGCAGAGTCAATATTAAATTAATATTACATGAGGT
>NW_026939016.1:0-7500 GCF_032062105.1 Saccostrea cuccullata | reverse complement strand
CTGTATTGTTATTTTTCTTTAATTAATGACACTGAGATCAACAAAATTAACTCAAACGGAGGGGGGGGGGGGGGGGTACACTGGTGTGTATAATAGCGTTAATTCGTTTTATTATTCATATCTTGGTTATTGTTTGATATCTTCTTCTCTCCCTATAATAATACTCTTTTTTCTTAGAAAAACAAAAATTAAATTAAAACAATTAAAACGAAAAAAAAAAAAATCTGTTACACTTATTCAGGTGATGGTATAAACGCTGGCCATACGAATGAAAAACGTTGACTGTACGTTGCATTTAGAAAAACGGAGTATGTGTAAGAAAGATTTTAGAGAGTGAGTAAAACCTGGGAATACGACACAGAGGTAAAATGTAAAGGGGAGGGTGTAATTTGGGTTGGTGATCCTGCCCATTTAGGCCCGTCCGTGAGACATTGATCATATGTGACTGCACGCTGTTTCTTAAACACTTGATTTCTGCGCAGCTTCATTGTTTTAAATCCTGTCATTAACTATACTAATCATACTTACCTGGTGCAGAGGGCACCCTGATCAAGTAGGGGGTCCCTCCAGGGCGAGGCCTTTCCATTGCACTCCGGATCGGCTGAACCCTGCGATCGCCCCAAATGCGGGCGACTCGGGCACGTAATTTTTAAGTGTGGGGGTCTGCGTTCGCGCTTACCCCTGGTACATCAATTTAGAATAAGAGAAAAACTATGCACTCCTGTAACAGTATTCATTTAATAATTCACAAATTTATATATCATTTTTTATGCATGATTTTAATTTACTGCATGCAGATACATGTCTTTTTTATTAATGCAGTTTGTTTTATTTCTTTCAATTTCATTTGTTTATCAATTTGATTTTTAGTTACATTAATTTCATTTTTTCATTGATATTTTTTGTTACTTTTATTTTTTTAATTGTTCCTGTTGAGGATTGTGTGTGTTTTAAATTCTGACTGACTTTTTGAAAGAAGTGTATTTATTTATTCATTATGTTGTTCAATTTTCTTTAATACGTTTTTTACCATGACACAAGTTAGAAGGAGTTATGTCCCTTTGACCGTAACCTATTGTTTACGTAATGCCCACTGTGACGTTGTGTTCGTAACAACAAAAGCGTAGATATCGTCATCCGGTCGTCAGAGAAGCCTGTGAATCCATTTTTCGTGTGCATTTTCAATATTCATTGTGAGGAATTGATTGGAATTTTTGTGAATTTTCAAAGTGGATATCAATTTTATACAGCGTATATAGCAGTGTTTGCTAGTGGTGCATTGGATTACGTTCAAGTTGGAAAATAATTCTCTGCAAGTTGATTTGCACTAGAACTTAGAAGACAAATTATTGGAAGGTTAGTGAATTTTCTAGTTTTATATTTTTATTTGTTTCAACAATTAGCGTCGTGAAAGCCCTTATCCATTCTGCATAGTGACATACCCACTCAACGGCCATTTTTTGAGCACCGGAGTGTTGCTTGGTTGTATACCATATAAAATACATATTTCGCCAAAACTGCTTGATATGAAATATGACAACATTACAAATATTACTAATTTTTTTAAAGTTATTAATAATATGAAAATGACCCTACTCCACCCATCCCCTCCCCTTAAAAAATTATTTTTTTCAACCCGTTAATTTTTTTATACAATTATCTTTTATGATTTTTTTTAACAGTATACACGTGTGCACATGTGTATGTCACATACACATGTAGGTAGCAGTTACCTTTCTTGTTACGCAATATTATCGTCTCTCCAGGTGTTTACAGTATGCAAAAATTAAAAAGGGCTATTTCATAATATTCTCCGAATCATTGTATTTATATGCCACAATTATTTTATTACATTGTACTTGCTTTTCGGCAGTACATATATTAAAATTGGAACGATACAGAGAAGATTAGCATGGCCCCTGCGCAAGGATGACACGCAAATTCGTGAAGCGTTCCATATTTTTCTTTTTCTAATTTTTCCACTGAAATTTAAAAAAAGATACATATTTTTAAATTTTATTTATTTTTACTTTTTTCACTTTTCTTGATTGTATTTCGACTTTAAAATGAATTTGCTATACTTTATTTCAATTCTTTGAAACCAAACGCGGCGTTTGGTCGATAAAAGAGAATGAGATCGAAATTGGAAGGAAATTGGAAGAAATTGGAACGAGGGCGATATCTGATTGGTCGAACATTTTGGGACTCACCGCTAAGATTCTGAAGCAAGCATGCGAATGGAAGACGCGCAAATTTGTACAGCATTCCATATACTCTTCCTGTATTGTTATTTTTCTTTAATTAATGACACTGAGATCAACAAAATTAACTCAAACGGAGGGGGGGGGGGGGGGGTACAACTGGTGTGTATAATAGCGTTAATTCGTTTTATTATTCATATCTTGGTTATTGTTTGATATCTTCTTCTCTCCCTATATTAATACTCTTTTTTCTTAGAAAAACAAAAATTAAATTAAAACAATTAAAACGAAAAAAAAAAAATCTGTTACACTTATTCAGGTGATGGTATAAACGCTGGCCATACGAATGAAAAACGTTGACTGTACGTTGCATTTAGAAAAACGGAGTATGTGTAAGAAAGATTTTAGAGAGTGAGTAAAACCTGGGAATACGACACAGAGGTAAAATGTAAAGGGGAGGGTGTAATTTGGGTTGGTGATCCTGCCCATTTAGGCCCGTCCGTGAGACATTGATCATATGTGACTGCACTCTGTCTCTTAAACACTTGATTTCTGCGCAGCTTCATTGTTTTAAATCCTGTCATTAACTATACTAATCATACTTACCTGGTGCAGAGGGCACCCTGATCAAGTAGGGGGTCCCTCCAGGGCGAGGCCTTTCCATTGCACTCCGGATCGGCTGAACCCTGCGATCGCCCCAAATGCGGGCGACTCGGGCACGTAATTTTTAAGTGTGGGGGTCTGCGTTCGCGCTTACCCCTGGTACATCAATTTAGAATAAGAGAAAAACTATGCACTCCTGTAACAGTATTCATTTAATAATTCACAAATTTATATATCATTTTTTATGCATGATTTTAATTTACTGCATGCAGATACATGTCTTTTTTATTAATGCAGTTTGTTTTATTTCTTTCAATTTCATTTGTTTATCAATTTGATTTTTAGTTACATTAATTTCATTTTTTCATTGATATTTTTTGTTACTTTTATTTTTTTAATTGTTCCTGTTGAGGATTGTGTGTGTTTTAAATTCTGACTGACTTTTTGAAAGAAGTGTATTTATTTATTCATTATGTTGTTCAATTTTCTTTAATACGTTTTTTACCATGACACAAGTTAGAAGGAGTTATGTCCCTTTGACCGTAACCTATTGTTTACGTAATGCCCACTGTGACGTTGTGTTCGTAACAACAAAAGCGTAGATATCGTCATCCGGTCGTCAGAGAAGCCTGTGAATCCATTTTTCGTGTGCATTTTCAATATTCATTGTGAGGAATTGATTGGAATTTTTGTGAATTTTCAAAGTGGATATCAATTTTATACAGCGTATATAGCAGTGTTTGCTAGTGGTGCATTGGATTACGTTCAAGTTGGAAAATAATTCTCTGCAAGTTGATTTGCACTAGAACTTAGAAGACAAATTATTGGAAGGTTAGTGAATTTTCTAGTTTTATATTTTTATTTGTTTCAACAATTAGCGTCGTGAAAGCCCTTATCCATTCTGCATAGTGACATACCCACTCAACGGCCATTTTTTGAGCACCGGAGTGTTGCTTGGTTGTATACCATATAAAATACATATTTCGCCAAAACTGCTTGATATGAAATATGACAACATTACAAATATTACTAATTTTTTTAAAGTTATTAATAATATGAAAATGACCCTACTCCACCCATCCCCTCCCCTTAAAAAATTATTTTTTTCAACCCGTTAATTTTTTTATACAATTATCTTTTATGATTTTTTTTTTAACAGTATACACGTGTGCACATGTGTATGTCACATACACATGTAGGTAGCAGTTACCTTTCTTGTTACGCAATATTATCGTCTCTCCAGGTGTTTACAGTATGCAAAAATTAAAAAGGGCTATTTCATAATATTCTCCGAATCATTGTATTTATATGCCACAATTATTTTATTACATTGTACTTGCTTTTCGGCAGTACATATATTAAAATTGGAACGATACAGAGAAGATTAGCATGGCCCCTGCGCAAGGATGACACGCAAATTCGTGAAGCGTTCCATATTTTTCTTTTTCTAATTTTTCCACTGAAATTTAAAAAAAAAATACATATTTTTAAATTTTATTTATTTTTACTTTTTTCACTTTTCTTGATTGTATTTCGACTTTAAAATGAATTTGCTATACTTTATTTCAATTCTTTGAAACCAAACGCGGCGTTTGGTCGATAAAAGAGAATGAGATCGAAATTGGAAGGAAATTGGAAGAAATTGGAACGAGGGCGATATCTGATTGGTCGAACATTTTGGGACTCACCGCTAAGATTCTGAAGCAAGCATGCGAATGGAAGACGCGCAAATTTGTACAGCATTCCATATACTCTTCCTGTATTGTTATTTTTCTTTAATTAATGACACTGAGATCAACAAAATTAACTCAAACGGAGGGGGGGGGGGGGGGGGGGGGGTACACTGGTGTGTATAATAGCGTTAATTCGTTTTATTATTCATATCTTGGTTATTGTTTGATATCTTCTTCTCTCCCTATATTAATACTCTTTTTTCTTAGAAAAACAAAAATTAAATTAAAACAATTAAAACGAAAAAAAAAAATCTGTTACACTTATTCAGGTGATGGTATAAACGCTGGCCATACGAATGAAAAACGTTGACTGTACGTTGCATTTAGAAAAACGGAGTATGTGTAAGAAAGATTTTAGAGAGTGAGTAAAACCTGGGAATACGACACAGAGGTAAAATGTAAAGGGGAGGGTGTAATTTGGGTTGGTGATCCTGCCCATTTAGGCCCGTCCGTGAGACATTGATCATATGTGACTGCACTCTGTCTCTTAAACACTTGATTTCTGCGCAGCTTCATTGTTTTAAATCCTGTCATTAACTATACTAATCATACTTACCTGGTGCAGAGGGCACCCTGATCAAGTAGGGGGTCCCTCCAGGGCGAGGCCTTTCCATTGCACTCCGGATCGGCTGAACCCTGCGATCGCCCCAAATGCGGGCGACTCGGGCACGTAATTTTTAAGTGTGGGGGTCTGCGTTCGCGCTTACCCCTGGTACATCAATTTAGAATAAGAGAAAAACTATGCACTCCTGTAACAGTATTCATTTAATAATTCACAAATTTATATATCATTTTTTATGCATGATTTTAATTTACTGCATGCAGATACATGTCTTTTTTATTAATGCAGTTTGTTTTATTTCTTTCAATTTCATTTGTTTATCAATTTGATTTTTAGTTACATTAATTTCATTTTTTCATTGATATTTTTTGTTACTTTTATTTTTTTAATTGTTCCTGTTGAGGATTGTGTGTGTTTTAAATTCTGACTGACTTTTTGAAAGAAGTGTATTTATTTATTCATTATGTTGTTCAATTTTCTTTAATACGTTTTTTACCATGACACAAGTTAGAAGGAGTTATGTCCCTTTGACCGTAACCTATTGTTTACGTAATGCCCACTGTGACGTTGTGTTCGTAACAACAAAAGCGTAGATATCGTCATCCGGTCGTCAGAGAAGCCTGTGAATCCATTTTTCGTGTGCATTTTCAATATTCATTGTGAGGAATTGATTGGAATTTTTGTGAATTTTCAAAGTGGATATCAATTTTATACAGCGTATATAGCAGTGTTTGCTAGTGGTGCATTGGATTACGTTCAAGTTGGAAAATAATTCTCTGCAAGTTGATTTGCACTAGAACTTAGAAGACAAATTATTGGAAGGTTAGTGAATTTTCTAGTTTTATATTTTTATTTGTTTCAACAATTAGCGTCGTGAAAGCCCTTATCCATTCTGCATAGTGACATACCCACTCAACGGCCATTTTTTGAGCACCGGAGTGTTGCTTGGTTGTATACCATATAAAATACATATTTCGCCAAAACTGCTTGATATGAAATATGACAACATTACAAATATTACTAATTTTTTTAAAGTTATTAATAATATGAAAATGACCCTACTCCACCCATCCCCTCCCCTTAAAAAATTATTTTTTTCAACCCGTTAATTTTTTTATACAATTATCTTTTATGATTTTTTTTTTAACAGTATACACGTGTGCACATGTGTATGTCACATACACATGTAGGTAGCAGTTACCTTTCTTGTTACGCAATATTATCGTCTCTCCAGGTGTTTACAGTATGCAAAAATTAAAAAGGGCTATTTCATAATATTCTCCGAATCATTGTATTTATATGCCACAATTATTTTATTACATTGTACTTGCTTTTCGGCAGTACATATATTAAAATTGGAACGATACAGAGAAGATTAGCATGGCCCCTGCGCAAGGATGACACGCAAATTCGTGAAGCGTTCCATATTTTTCTTTTTCTAATTTTTCAACTGAAATTTAAAAAAAGAGACATATTTTTAAATTTTATTTATTTTTACTTTTTTCACTTTTCTTGATTGTATTTCGACTTTAAAATGAATTTGCTATACTTTATTTCAATTCTTTGAAACCAAACGCGGCGTTTGGTCGATAAAAGAGAATGAGATCGAAATTGGAAGGAAATTGGAAGAAATTGGAACGAGGGCGATATCTGATTGGTCGAACATTTTGGGACTCACCGCTAAGATTCTGAAGCAAGCATGCGAATGGAAGACGCGCAAATTTGTACAGCATTCCATATACTCTTCCTGTATTGTTATTTTTCTTTAATTAATGACACTGAGATCAACAAAATTAACTCAAACGGAGGGGGGGGGGGGGGGGGGTACACTGGTGTGTATAATAGCGTTAATTCGTTTTATTATTCATATCTTGGTTATTGTTTGATATCTTCTTCTCTCCCTATATTAATACTCTTTTTTCTTAGAAAAACAAAAATTAAATTAAAACAATTAAAACAAAAAAAAAAAAATCTGTTACACTTATTCAGGTGATGGTATAAACGCTGGCCATACGAATGAAAAACGTTGACTGTACGTTGCATTTAGAAAAACGGAGTATGTGTAAGAAAGATTTTAGAGAGTGAGTAAAACCTGGGAATACGACACAGAGGTAAAATGTAAAGGGGAGGGTGTAATTTGGGTTGGTGATCCTGCCCATTTAGGCCCGTCCGTGAGACATTGATCATATGTGACTGCACTCTGTCTCTTAAACACTTGATTTCTGCGCAGCTTCATTGTTTTAAATCCTGTCATTAACTATACTAATCATACTTACCTGGTGCAGAGGGCACCCTGATCAAGTAGGGGGTCCCTCCAGGGCGAGGCCTTTCCATTGCACTCCGGATCGGCTGAACCCTGCGATCGCCCCAAATGCGGGCGACTCGGGCACGTAATTTTTAA